>NW_010423859.1:33967-42776 GCF_000710305.1 Buceros rhinoceros silvestris
AACCAGCCCTGATGGGAAGCAGCTGCTTTCAGCTGACAGCTCAAGCAAGGGAAAAAATGTAAAGGTCCCTGAAGAGATGGAGAGGAGGGAGCAAGAGGAGAGCAGAGCCTGAGATGTTGGGGTAGAGGGTTGTGGTAGCACCAATGGTACCTTGCACTTAGCTTCTGCCCTTACTTCAGCCACGGCACATCACCCTAGCGTTGCCGAAATGGAAACCCCTGCTGCACGTGGCTTGGGGGAAAGGGGGGGAGAATAAAACCAGATGTCAAATGGGGGGACTGGGGAGGGAGAGAGAAGGTTTGTTAGAAATACAAAATACTGTTTGTTTTTTAAAATAAAAAATAGTAGGAAGTGTGATGAAGGAAGCTTGAGTGTAGGTGGGGAGGACTGCAGAAGGAAGAGAAAAGGAAAAGAAGGGGGGAGGAGAGATCTGAGGAGAGGTGAAGGGGGGATCAGGGCAGTGCTCTCTCCTTTAACTCGGTATACCATTTGAAATGGCTATATATAGTTAAGAAATGCTAACATATGGCACTCATATAGCATATGGCACTCAAAATAGTTAAGAAATACACTTGTCTTGCAGCCAAATGCTGCCTTCAGTTGCATGGGTGTAAGTGAGGATAGGATTTATTTCATACAAGAATGTTTCTCAGATTGCTCTGACTGTTAAAATAAAGTGATGGGAGGGAGCTCCCATTCTATTTTATCTTGAACCCTTTTTCCTCTGCGTGCATAAACCAAATCCCCAGGGTAGAGTGGGATATGTGTACCAAAAAGAATCGCCCCACCCACACAATCTCTGTCTAGCTTTGAGTTCCTCAAGGCTCTTGCTGAGGGTTTGCAGAAGTCAGCGGAGAGACTTGCAGTCATTTCAACAGCTATTTATTAGGCTCACAATATCCACAATGTTGGGACAGTTTTATAGGTTTTATTTTTATTTTCTCAGTTGAACTTTGTCAAAATACTTCTTTTCATTCGGAGACTGAAGACTACACACAAAGCCATACTGTCAAAGAATATCTTGCTACTTTCCTTGGGAAGTGTATAGATTTGTGAACTGAAAATGGAAAATCGTGATTTCTGTTCCTTGTTCTTTCCCTGACTGGACTTAGTAATCACTTGCATCTGCAGAGAAGTCCCTAAACTTCCTATTGCTTGGTTGCATTTAAAATTGGAGGTGCCATTTGAAATGGGAGATGCAATATGAAGGATGTTGCATATGCACGTGGAGAAGAGTAGTCCTTGTTCCTTAAGAGTTTATGATACAAATGGACAAGAGACAATGGGGGGAGGGTGTGAATAGAATGAGTATCATCCCAGGTAAAAAGCTTATTTTTACTGCAGGGAGGAAACACTTCAATACATTCCTACTTAAAGAGGTTCCTCCACTGGGACCAGAATAATATTTACAAAAAACATCCAACCCTTTGCCACCAACAAATGAGAAAACAATAATTATTCTGTCCAGGGAAATGGGTGGTTTTTCCTGCTGTTGTTATTTCACGATGGGGTCCTGATTGTCCTCAGCCATTGCTGTCCTGTTCAACAGTGTGGTCAGATTATGAATTACAGCTCCATGTGCTAGAGGTCTCCCGATCCCTGGTGCTGAGCTGTGCAGTTTTGATCCCCAGTGGCTTCAGTCAAGCTGATTAACTTTTCTTTTCTCAGACATGGTGATGGACGTCCTTTACCAGATTGTCAGTCCTGACTGCTGCTGTATTACAGGGGTTAGTTGAGGCTATCCCTCAAAACATGCTCATTACTTCCATCCTTCAATAAAAAGAATACTTTAAGTGGGCTTACAGTTGAAGGAGAAATAAAAATGTGAGTTAGAGACATCATACTCAGTCATACCAGTTTCACGCTTGGCACAGATGAGGAATTAGTGTACTAATAATTGTGGAGGGACAGTGATGTTATATGGTAGATTAATAATAAGTTGCAGGAGGGAGCCCACTTTGCTCAGCCTGAATTTCTTGCGATTCCCAGGTTCAGGTCTTGAGTGGTACCTTTGCTTGGTACCTGCAAGAAATAGTGCATCTCCATCTCCTTCAACTAGCCAGTGAAGTTCTTAAAGTGCTATGCTTATAAGCTTAGGTTTAGGCAATGGTTTGCACTGTGGTGTAGTGTAAAACCTAAGTACTGTCCTTTCAAAATATTCAGGCACGTGAAATACGGTTCCAGTAATGAGTGAGGTGTCAGGAAAATAACGTCTCTTTTTGCAACCGGACTTGCCTATCACACATTGGCCTTTCCAGCCATCAGCGCCCTTGCAGTAAGCGTGGGTAAAGCCCTTCCCAAATCTTCGTCCATGAAGCCAAGCCATGAATGAATGGAATGAATGAATTCCTGCACAAAAGTGCACCAGGAGAAAAGGTTGGGGGTGTTTTTTTCTGGATTCACGGGCAGTCTTGGTTGTAAATACTTGAAATTATATTCTTCTTTCCCTTGTTGTATTAGGTTTAAAGACCTCATAAACAAGGAACCACATGTATTATACGTCCTATCAGCAAATATCAGTTTCGGTGAGATGAATGAGGAAATTCTGTGGTAAATACATAACTAAAAGCATATAGAGTTTGTTATTGAAGTTATATAAACCAGGATGACAATTTGCATAGCGCAAGCCACCCATTCATATTTGTAAATCATGCAGGAAGCCCGAAACATAAGCACACTGTGTATTATCTCCCCCAGCTCTTGACATATCTTGCGAGAGTTCTGAATTGTATTGAAGTTTGCTATCTTTTCAGAACACGTGAACTTCTTGGCTCAGTAGGACAGGAATGTCTCATCAACCCAATTAGTTATATCACCATCACTCCCTATCATCCTGCTCCTGAACTTTTATTGCTTCCTCCGCCTGCGCATCATTCATTACTTTTGTAGTTTTCGTGGAGATTTCCAGAGGGCGAGCCTACACACCACGAGATGACCTGAAAAGCCGTGCCACACAAAGTGCTTAGTGATGTGTATGTTAGTCATCTGCCTAACTAAAAGTTAGGCTTATGCCAGTTGTTTGCAGATACCCTAGGATGCTCTTTTGCTTACTCTAATTTCTCCTTTAAAGCTCTTAGTCACTGCTTAGTCAGACCACCCCCAAGGAAAGAACTCTCCCCCAGACTTCTCATCCCTTTTTTTTTTTTTTTAATGCAACCTCCAGAGTAAGCAGATTTCGTGAATGCACCTTGCAGCTTTGCGTTAGTCAGAATGGTCTAATAAATCACATCATCTTCCCTGCTCTCCCTAGGCTCGGAGAAAGTGTGGGGGGGTTCAGCATCTATTTTCAGTGACAGCTTCTAGACAGTGAAAATGAACGTTATTTAGTTCTTCTGTTATGGAATGAAATATTGATCTCTTTTGTTTATGAAGAGTCCTTGGAGAAAGCAGATGAGAATAAATCTGTGATTAACAGCTGATAGCTTCTTTTTGCCATTGAGAACCTGCTTTAAAAGTAACATTTTAACAATATTAAAGGATGTTCACTTCAAGCAGAATCACAAAATTTTTCTGGTTGAGACCTTTAAGATCATCAAGTCCAACCATTAAGCCAGCACTGCCAGATCACCACTAAACCATGTCCCTAAGCACCACATCTATAGGTCTTTTAAATATCTCCAGGGATGGTGACTCAGCCACTTCCCTGGGCAGCCTGGGAGTTCCAGTGCTTCACAACCCTTTCTGTAAATAAAATTTTCCTAATATCCAGCCTAAACCTCCCCTGGAGCAACTTGAGGCTATTTCCTCTCATCCTATTGTTTGTTACTTGGGAGAAACTTTTGCTGTTAATGTATTTATAAAAATATTTTTTATTGTCTTTTATGGCGGTGGACAGAGTAAGTTCTATCTGGGCTTTGGCCTTTCTAATTTTCTCCCTGCACAACTTCACAAAATCCTGGTAGTCTTCCTGAGTGGCCACTTCTTCTATAGGCCTTAGACATTCCTTGATCTCCTGGGTTACAGCCAAAGCTCTCTCTTTAGCCAGGCTTGTCTTCTACCCTGCCAGCTCTTCTTTGGGCACACAGAGATGGCCTGCTCTTGTACTTGAGCTGTGTAGTTCATCAAGTTTTTAACATCTTTCCCCCTGATTCACGGGTCAGTCCTTTTGCTGTAGGTCGCCCTTCCATCGCTCTGTGCTTAGTGGTCAGGCTTTGCAATGGCCAGCGTCCTGCTTGCCTCTCACTGTGGTACAGCCATGTGCTGACCAGGTCATTGCTGCTCTCTCCCACAGCTGTTGTGGGGACACCACCACTGTCTGTGTCCTGTTACCGTCCTCCTCCTCTGAGTCTGTTATATCAATTGCACTTAAAAAACAGGGAACAAACATGTGTCGCCTCCAGAGAGGTGATGACCTACAGTCATAAGGAGATTTTTCCTTTCAAGTAGAGGAAAGAATCATGAATAGCCTTTCCCATGAACATCCCACAGCCTTTAGGTAACATTTTCTAAAATTAAATTCATCCGTGTTATGTCTATTCCTTTCTGATGTTTTCCTGATCGCACGATGCGATCCTTCCAGTGGAGACAACTGGTTTATATTCCCCTGTGAGCAAAGTGGAAACTTGTTAATGAAAATGTCATCACAGCAAATGCTTTTAATTCTCTCACAACCACAGGCAGCAGTATGTATAACACTCACTTGCCAGCCCCCTGTATGCCTGTCCATTGCAGCTACTGCTTGCTCTGGGGCAACTGTGTGGTTCTCTCTCTACAGATGCTAGCTGAAGTTTTGGCTTTTCAAGGAAGCATATTAACTTCCTTGGTGAAATTTTGACCTGAAAGAAACTTTTTTGCCAAGTGGTAGCCAGTCAAAGCCCTGGAGCTCCTGATACCTGTGAGTATCTTCTTGCATTTCCACAGGCACTATAAAAAAATAAAGCACCCTAAGCAGTCGTTCTCTCCATCCACACATCCTATTAAAATGATGCGACCGCTAGCATTCTTACGAATTTCTGTATGGCTCAACTCTGGCCCTGAAACCCTGTTCATCAAAACATACAAGCGTGTGCTTCAAGAGGAAGCCATGCTTAACTCAGTCCCTGAGCTACAGGAGAAGGATGAATACATAAAAGGTAGACGACAAAGCCATCGCAAGAAAATTATAAATGCCTAGTTCCAGAGCATGTGTAAATGCAACACTTACCTGGTTTTGTGTGCGTGCTTCTTTATGTGCATATGTAGCCACTTAGTTGCTCTTAAGGCAGAAGCCTGCTGGCCAGAAGATGATGCTTTGATGGCCCTGGGAACAGAAAGAGGGTAGAAAGGTTTGAGAGGGTCATCTCCCAAAACAAACCGAAGCAGAGGTCTAAACTGGAAATGGAAATATTATACCAATATTTTTGTGCTCAGTAGGTTGTTGGAGGTTCAGCTACCAGATTTGTACCTCAATCCCAAGGCATGTACCCCCTGTTTACCACAAGATTAATCCCTGGCCTCCTGGTATGACATGCTGGCTGCTTTCTGGCAAATACAGTTTTGAGTTGCCTTTTTCAATAGTTCACACCTCATTTTATGCCCTCAGATAAATTGGTACCTCTTCAGATCAGCTACTATTTTTAGTAGAAAATGTTTTCCCCTATGGAGCCAAGGAGATGTGAAGTAACAGTATTTACTGAAAAACCCATCTGTCCTTTTTTTCCCTCCTGAGTTTTAGGAATTTTTTTCATGTGCCTTAATATGAGCTTCCTGAACACATAGTCTTCACTGTTCTCCTGATAATTCATGTATTCAGTGTCTCAGGAGACCTGTTATGGTTCAGAGCAGCGTCAGTTCTGCAGCGGTGAACAAACGAGGCCTTCAACATGATTAGAGAAACTTGGGAAATGACCTTCGGTGGGTTGACCAAAGCAAACTATGTATTTTGTGTTGCATGGGAGACAGGAGCCTGACAACAGTAGCTACACAGGATTAGAGTTAAATTGTCTTTTATTTTTTCAGGTGGCTTGTTAGCAGCAGCAGCCTAGTTTAGCACTCTGAACTATCTCTGTCGTTCACCGAGGTCATGAAACTGAGAAGGGTTGTTCTGAAGCAAAAATGGTGCAATATCCTTAAGTTAAGGATAGGTAAGTGCAACTACTGAGGCACTCACTGGAAGTGCTTTAATTACTTTTGATCATTGTGCTTGAAGTTATTCGGTGGCTGAAGTAGTGGGGTTTTTTGAGACTGCTTTTATTGCATCAGGTCTAGCTGTTGTTTTGGAAGGAGTTATGATAAAACAAGAAAATATATATATATATATGTCTAGCAATGCTAACAGCATTTGGTGACACAAAACCCTGTATTTACAGATTTTCATGCCTTTCTGATGGAACAGGCTGCCCAGGGAGGTGGTGGAGTCCCCGTCCCTGGAAGTGTTTAAAAGCTGTGTAGATGTGGCACTGAGGGACATGGTTTAGGGACCCTGGCAGTGCAGGGTGAGTGGTTGGACTCTATGATCTTAAAGGTCTCTTCCAACCAGATGATTCTGTGAGTAAGACTTAAGATATATGTGTGTAGTGATGGTCTGCAGCAGTTAGAAAAACAAAGCCCGAGATGCAGTATATGCTACTGAAGAGTTCAGTTACTACATGCATTACCAAGTACAACATACCATACACAACAATATCAGGAAAATTAGTTGGATTAAACATATAGGAAAAAACATAGAAAAGGAGGAATTGCTCTAAATAGTTTAAGCATCTCCAGCTTCCCACACTTGAGCCAAGCTGATTTTTTTTTCAGATCCAGAGAGATATATTGCTTAGTTTTACAAGATATAATGGGCTTAATATGTACATTTCCCCTGCTGCTTCTCTGGACTATTTGAGCATCTTCTCGACAATAGCGGATTTATCTTGACAATCACTAAGAAATTTTTGTAAACCCTCTTTTTACTGCGTATCATCAGGGATGCTTAAATCCTCATAGCTGCCATGGGTTTAACTGTACTTCTCAGTGCTATGAGCTAAAGCCATCAAGGGAGCTCTAATTTTCAGGCCTCTTGGTACTATTGCCTTGACTTGAAGTTAGCCATTAAGGCTGTGTGTGCTGCGAGTGGGAAGGATCTTCAAAGTGGGATTCACAACAGCTAGCTTCAATGATACAGCAGTAAATAAAAAGGGAACAAATTTATGTGTGTGGTGACTAGATGTGGGCTGATACTCATGTGCCTGTATGAGGGGAGTTGGTAAACTCAGTTTGTGTGCTCTTATTCCTAGCTACAAATGCAGCTGGAAGCCAACTGACTGGGAATCATGTGGATAAGCTTCTCTCCCTCTTCAAGATGAGGGACTTGAATTTTGGACTGTAAGATGGTAATTCCTTCCCTTTTGGTTTGGAGACATCTGAAGATATTTTAGTTGGTTGCTGGTAAAGATCAGACTACAGCCTCTTATGAGTCGATCCAGTCTCCGTTCCTTTATCAAAGTGAAAAGCAAATTAACTTGGGTCTTCCCTATGCCACTTAATGTCTTACTAATTTTTGGTGCACAAAAGACAGTATTAGCACAAAGGGTCTTTTAAAGAAATAAGTGAGTAGTCCAAGGCAGGAGTTAGACTTATGAGCCAAGTACCTACATCAGTTGAAGTCAAAGAAATTAAGCAAATGCTCCTAATCTTTAGTGTTTCCCTTTGATTAATATGCTGGTAACCTTTTGCTGGCCACAGCTGCAATTCTTCCCAGCAGTGAGGTCTCCAAAGTGACCATAGGGCCATTAAACAAAATAAACCAAAACCAAAAAGCAAATCCAAATTTTATTAAAATAAAAGCCATGCACTTTAATTAGAAAGAGTTCAAAGTAGTGATATCAGAGAGAATAGAAATTTTTAGAAGTTTATATACCTCCCCTCTACACCATGTCTCACCAGGCTGGTTGTTGCTTCCAGCCAGTTTGGTGATTTCCTAGTAGCAGTAAGTGTTAGCTGGTCACAAGAAGCTGCTTCCTCACACCTTGACTGCTGCCTCCATGTTTCAGCCTAAAGACTACCATGTCACTTGAGACCTTCTTGCCTGCTATTGCACCTTGCAGGCTCAGTAGCTATCAACATAGGTCTTTAAACTCCCATTTCTTAAGGCATGAATAACAAATAGCTGTCACAGCTAATTTTGGTGGCTTTTCTATCACCATGTGTGTTATGATGGAGTGCGCCCTGATACAAGACTCTCCATCCATGAAATAGGAGGTTCAGGCAACTAGCTGAGAGCTGCAGTTGGGATTGTGAGGGTCAGGTGCCTAAAAATGAGCTGCAAGTGTGCCCAGCCCAGGGATGTAGACTTAGAACTGGGTCACTAACCTACAGCACACCCAGAACGTGACTTTTTTTTTTTTTTTGTTAGGACCAAAAGAGGAGATATTCCACAGATGGTCTGCCCTCCATTTTGAATTCATCTCAGAAACAAGCAGTATTTTTAACGGAGGTTGCTGGAAACAGGTGTGCTTTGAGACCAACTGCATAAAAGAAAGACGAGTATCAAAAGTAAGAAACATTGCAAATCTTTTACTAAGCCTGCTTTTCTGCCGGTCAGAGAAAAAGAGGCTGAAGGGAGGTAGGAGAGAAGAGTTGAACAGGAACTTCAGATTTTTCTCAGGTTACTGAGATGATGTCTACCTCAGATCTAATATTGCTTGTGCCTCTGATTTTGAAGGAGAGCAGTCTCTCAATTCCAAGAAATTCCTTGGAAGAAAAACTTTTAGGTTGATCTAAAAAGCTGAACCATATCAAGGATATTTGATAGACCATATTTGGGGGAGCTGAAAAATACTAGACCTTTCCATGAGAAGAAACAAACATTTTCTGTCTAATTCAGCAATGTTCACTCCCTTCTCTTTCC
>NW_010423859.1:42857-43572 GCF_000710305.1 Buceros rhinoceros silvestris
TTCCCTTTTTCTGGAACAGAGTTAAAGCAAGCATGTGTGTATAAAAGCAGGAGAGGAGGAAGGGCTTCTGCTTCAAAGGGAACAGAAGTGTCCTTGGGGTGTGACGTACAGAAGAGGGTAAAATCCCACTAGTAACAACCATACTTTTAGTACCGATGTTAAAGTCTTACATTTTCTACCCTGCGGTCTCTGGTACTACTGCCCTCTGCGAGGGTCGGTGCAAAGGCAGGCGTGTCGTGGGTTAGAGCGTTGGTAGTCCGCGCAGACGAAATGCAAGTAAAGGCCTTGGGTTGTCTGTGCCAGTTCTCTTTCTCTATGTACTTAAACCACCCAGCCATGGCAAATAAATAGGCAGTTAGTGCGTGGGTGTGTAGTTGGCAGCCTAAGGAAGGATTTTAGTGAGAAAGAGTGCCCACTCCTCCTCCTTTTCCTCCCATTTTCCCCTTTTTTAGAATGAAATTGCAAGCACCTTCATTAGGAGACAGCTGGGGAAAGCGGTTTCTTCATTTATCAGAGTCTTTGCTACTTCTCTAGTGTTTTCTGTTACCATGTGCTCAAGCTGTACCCTGGCTCAATTCCCTGCTGTGCAGGAGTGCTCCTCCAGCCATGCCGCTCCTGGGGCAAGGTGTCTGAGTCCCTCACCTTTCTGCCGGCAGCCAAACCCTATCTCCCCTTTAGATTACAACATTTCTTCTTAGTTCTCAACTACATACGC
>NW_010423859.1:43663-46674 GCF_000710305.1 Buceros rhinoceros silvestris
CCCCTCTCTCTCCCCATGGAAACATACTCCGTAGGTTAGAAAAATCTGTGTGAATTGGCCCCCCAGGATCTTGTATCACCTGTTTCAAGCCTGCGTGCTGTAGGAGCTCTGGCCCCACCAAGCATTCCCTTGTGGCAGTAAATGGTACTTTGCACTGTAGCTCAGGAAGCTTTCTTTTCCCTGCGTAGCTGAGAGTGTTATTGATAAGACTCAGATCTCTGTTGTCTAAGGACCATCTGTTACTGGAAGAGGCAAATACTTTGCATTTTTGGTGATGATTTGTTCTATGAGAAAAGGCGACTGCTGAAATGAATTGATGGCTCAGTACTGGAAAAGCGACTTTAATGATTAACTCTGTCACCACATTTGGTATTAAATGGCATTAAATGCCATTACGGTGAGAGTCACACTGACAAGGTCCAGGACTGAATAGGCAGGGATCACTTGTTTTAGTTGGAGAGTTTTCTCTAGTAGCAAAGGGTCATTTGAGAACATGAATTTAATGGGTTAGAGAAGCCTCTCAGGCATCAGTCCTGGGTGTCACGATGTTCTTGAGATGGGTGCCAAAATGATGCCAATTGACACAGTGCTGTGGTTTGTTTCTTTATTTTTCCACCCCGCAGTGAGGGGTATGTAGGTCACTGCTGAGACACGTCTGTGAGGTCCTGTTACAAAGCTTGTACTATCTGTTCCTGAGCTGAACTGATTTTAGGCTCAGCTAAGAACTGTGCTTTTCATACAAGCATTGACTTTACCATGAACTGTCAAATGAAGAGAGGAAAAACTGGTACAAAGTTTAGTAAATACTTAACTACAAAAGCAGCTCTTTTTTACAGGTGCTTGTGCAGTGTTTAGGCTTGCTCTCAATTCCAGTCATTGATGGAGAAAGCTCACCCCACAGCCCTGCACAGAGAAGGGGGTGCTGTATCAAGGGAGGAACTGGCAAGTTAAGCAAGTATAGCAAGCAAAGATGACTTGTCCAAGTGAACTTGTCTTTGAACTAAGAGAGGAACTGAGGCTCCCAGTCTTAATTTAAGAGTTCTATTTGCTAAACCAGCAATTCCCAAACACGGCCACCAGGGACTTTGTGTGCAACCACTGTGTAAAAACTCACTTTTTATTACTCTGTTGTGTGTCTGGCAACTGTGACCACTGTGAATTTGCTGTGGCTACATGTGCGACCACAGCACAAATTAATCTGAGAGCTCTTGAGTCAAGGGCTGTTTTTCTACTGCTCTCCTTTGGAACTGTTGTGGGCTATCATGTGTTAAAGTGATTGTAGGTATTTTAAAACACTACTGCTGAACAGCGATCTTGGAAAGTTCAAAACTATAGCGTCGCTTCTAATCAGGCTATATTGTAGCCTGATCTATTGCCATGTTTAGGATTATGCTTTGAAACAGCCTGCAGTAACAGGTGGTTAGAGATCATATTGTAGGGAGTAATTTTTAGATGTTGTTTCTAAAGCTTTCCGTTTAGGTAGCTGGCAGTAAAGGCTTTCTGTGAGTAAATGGAGCATTTATAGATGCTTTTAGGTTATAACTTTGAATTTCCATGGCTAGTCCAAAGGAAAATACCAACAGCTGAGCTGTAAGTACAGGAAATACGACATTTATAATGGGCATATTGATGCAGCCTTAGCTGTAGTAAGCAGCAGGGGAGGAGCTGTATTAGCACAGTCTACAGGAATAGGAGTCGATGAGAATTAAACTTTCCTGTTTAGTAATCTCCCAATAAGTGAATTCCTGAAGATTCTATCTTTCGACTTATCTTTAATGCTTTAACAGAGGGTTTTTGTGGTAGTGCTGGAAGATAAAACACAGACACGCATTCAACATAAAAGGTTCTTTTATTGCTGTGATTTATCTTTAAAAATTTGGGCTTGGCGGTAGGTTAGGTATTCTGATTAAAGTGAGACTTACAGTGCCTGCTAGTTCAGTGAAGGTCCTACAAGGAAAGAGTATTTAAACCTTCTGTTACCATTAACACTTCTTCCTTGTCTGGTGGCTTGGACCATTTTGGATTTTAACGTTTTTAAGAAAACTGCAATTACAATGTCAAGCCACATTAGCCCTGTGTCATCTTTGACAGAAGCCACGTCCTTTACAAGAAGGTGTAAGTAACCGTGTAGATAATGCCACAGGTAACCAATAAAACAAGGTTGTTTTTACTTAATCCTGCCTGGAGTGGGACCAAGAAGATAATACTCCCACATGGAGCAGTTAGGAAGAGGGGCTGAGTGCGCACACACATAAGTATTGCTATTGAATTTCTTTTTTCTTAAATCAAAGATGAACTACTTCTTACGCTTAATTGATTTCAAATCTGTGACTTATGTTTCCTGATTAGAGAAGGCTTCCAGAGGATGACAGCCTAGCACGTATCCAGTGTGTATGTGTTCTTCTGTGAGCGGTGGTGTGGTAATTCAAGACTGTTTACTCCTAAGGGAAAGAAGAATGAGCTGTAACACACCTATAATGTGCTGATAGCATTCACAGGGGTGGTTTCTAAGGAGCAGCTGACTTCAGATAATATGTTCTTGTGTCCGTGATCCTTATCATGATAAAACTGGGAAAAGCGTATGTAGTGCCAGTGTCCTCAGTATTTGACAGTGGGTATATGCTACACTGTCTTTTCCCTAAACGAATCCTGAGAATTAGTGTGACTGTCTTATATTTGGCACCATTTGCATCTGGGTAACTAAAGAAAGTAGAATATTAAAGCAGCTTCTCCTGCTCCGTGTACGCCATGAATAGGCACATTAACACAGGCTTTAACTGTGAGATCACATGCGGCTTGTTTCCTCCTACATCTCTGCCTTGTTCGGTGCAAGTGATTGGCTTGGAAAATTATATGATGTCTGAAACAAGATAGAAGGAAGTGTGCAGAACGTACGGCTGGGTAAGAGGGCATACCATTCAGTATCCTTGTATAATGCCAGCGTAGAGTACCCAGTTGTGATGGAAGAGAGACCATTTCTGCCTGTAGAATGATTGTCATAAAGGAAAGAG
>NW_010423859.1:46798-51819 GCF_000710305.1 Buceros rhinoceros silvestris
AGAGTGGTGCTGAGCCTGTAACTCACCATTTGCGACTTTACAGCAAGACAGAATGTGACCATTTTTGACCTGGTAGCACTTTGCTACATGCTAAACTAGCATGTTGTTTGTATTGGTGTAACAGATTAAGAGGAAACCTGGCACTTGTGTTTCTGTCCCTGCTGCTTTCAGTGGACTTACAAAAGTCCACGCACACCTTCACTCACACCTGCAGTATAGGGCTAAATAAGTGGGACCAACCACACTGGAATAACACAGTTGATGTGCTTCTGCTTTGAGATCCCTTGAGATATCAGGTCCTGAGATATCCCTTTGAGATAGCAGGTCTTGGAGAAGAGCAAATGGTTTGGACCTTATAAATTTTGATCACAAGCATGATTATATATATACACATTTTAGAGCTCCTTCTAAATTGTACAGGATGGTTGGCAAACTACAGAGCTCTCTGCATCTCCTCCGTCTAATCAGGACTGAGAAACAATGCTGATCTTGTCAGGAAAGAGGTCAGACTTGGTACAGGAGGGGTTATAACAAACTGGATCAAAAGTACAGGCAAAGCTTTGAGTAGAAACTAGCACAGCATCTGCTTCTACTCTTTTAACTTCAGTCAGTGATACCATATTTTTCCCCTTCGTTCTTCCATGAGAACTAAGTTTATACACAAAGCTTAAAAGAAAAGCTGTAGGGGAATTTGGAAATATTGTCCCTGAGTAAAACTGGTTTTAATAATCTATAAATTCAATAAACATCAGATTTAATCATCTATCTCCTCAGAAAACAATAAGGGAAAAATGATAGGGAAGATTGTCAGATTTCAAGTTGGCTTTGAAATGGGTTAGCAGCAGTAGATATTCCCCCTCATGTCCAAGTGTTTCCAAGAGTTTTGTTATTAAGGATAATAATTTTGGGGGGGAAAAGAAGAAAACATATGCCACAGGCAATATGCTCTCAAGATCACTGATCAAAAATACCGTCGCTGTATTATGGAGCCTACTTAATGTATGCTTTACACAACATAGCTACTGTAAAACCCACTGGTATGAATTTGAGATTGTTTTGAGAGTAATCCAGAATATTACATTTAAAATCAAGACTGTAAATGTTTTAATATATTTAATTGCATGCAGTTGACTCCAGTAATAATACTGGGATCTGCCTGAACAATTACTGGAGTATGATTTATTCAATACATTTTACTACCGTTCCTGCTGCAGAGAGGCCCTGACCAAAAGCAAACAAGGCACCTTGTTGGCACTTATGCAGTGATTTCCATGCTCAGAGCACTGGAAAAATATTAATTAACTTTCATGACGCTTTAGTACCGCCTGAGATTGCAGGTTTCATTGTACCTGGCAATGTAACTTGATATACCAAGACCTAGATCAGCCTCTGAAGAATTTACAAAAAGTCCAAACAGCTACAGGTTGTTGATAAGATGCCTCATCGCTTGCCAAAGGTGGCACAGGCTGTTTAGAGGTAGGTTTATGCTTTACTGCTATCCATGAACTGAATGAGAGAAATATCGCTGCAAAATAAAAGATGTGGGTACATTGCTGATTTTTTCAATGAGTACAAGTAATATAAGACAATATATTAAATTTCAGAGGAAATGTTGTTCGGATAATGTGTCTGTTATCTGGAAGATGACCTAGCCTGAGAGCAGTCTAATGTTTTACACATAAAATATACCTCTGTAGATGCACAGGATTTACCTGGACTGTTTCCAGGCTGATACACCTCCAGAAGTAAGAGTGAAAAGGTGATGACCATTTGGTGCACAGCTAGTTGGGAAACAGCTCCATGTTGTCAGGAGGAGCGCAAAGACAGGAAAAAAATGCGTGAAGGACATCAGAAGAATCTTGGGGAGTAATTTTAGGCAAGCGGGCAGGGAACACAAATAAAGGAGAAGAGGGATATAGTCAGAAGTGGAAATTACCATGGAAGCGTGAGAAAATTCCTCCAAGTATAGAAAAATCTACAGAAGGATTTGAGGAGAAGAATGTGATTAGATGGGTGGGGGAGGAGGGTGGGTTTTTTTTTTAGCAGCATAATTGGTACTATTGAGTGAGAAAGAAGGAACGAAGGAAGGCAATAGTAGTTAATCAATTTTAGAGTTGGCAGAATATAATACAAGGGATGGCAGTGGTTTTGAAAGAAAATGTTTAGAGGAAGCAAGATTTTTTGGACCTAAATTATCAAGGGAAGAATCAAAAATGTACAGGTGTTCCTTTACCTGTGAATCGCAAATTTCCTTTAAAAAGTACTGTATAGTAGTTGTAGAAGAGAGTCACTATAAAAGTTTTGAGCAGCTAGTGAGCGATCAGTGGGATCTTTGTGTTCTTGGGACTGCTGCTATTTGTCCAGTGATCGAAATGGGAATTTCATATGAATAATTTAGCTGCCTTTCTGCTGGAAGAATGTAATTTACCCTTGCTTAATAGTTTCTGAGGACCTCAGCACAATTTGTAGCCGAAGTATCGAGCCTTTGCTAGAAGGAGCTTGTGTTACTCTCATGCGCTTTCATGTTATGCTCGTGTGTCTCTGCAGGAGTTGCAAGCCCAGCTGTGTAGCTGGCTCTCCATGACCAGTCAACTTGTCTGCATTTTTAAGGGGTGAGAAGGGAAGATGTGGCATTTAAAACATGGAGGCAAAAATATATGGCAAATTGTACTGAGAACATCCATGCTGCGTGTAGACCCCTGAACTGCTCCACCTGCACTCGACTGCAGGATGCTGCAGCGTCCAAGTGCAACACACAGGAACCTTTCACCAATATGCACGTACACGTACAACCATGAAACCACGGTGTGGTGCAGCTTGTAAAGAGATCCCTCAACAGTCATCACTTGACAAGGGCTGCAGTTCGAGATTAGCAGGGACACCCAACTGGGATGGGCTTGAGTAGTGCAACAGCCTTGAAACACATTTGTACAGTTAAAACAGCACCTCAGTGACAACGCGTGTAAATTTTAATCGGCTCACTTCATCTGGGCAGTGGACAAAGATAATATGCTGGAAGGAGAGGGAGAGCGAGACAGAGAGGGCAAGGGAGCAAGAACTCTGTTCGCTGGAATAGATATTAAATTTCAAGTCCCAAGAGGGATGTGTGAAAACAAAGAAAACATATTATAAGAAGTCGCAAAGGGTATGCCCTGGCAGTAAATCATCCCTAAATGACAAATGCACATGGGGAGGTATTTTTTAGCAGGTTGGCATCCCTACTAATTCGTCTGAGGGCGGGGGGCAGTGGGGGGGCAGGCCCCGGCTGGGCCAGCACAGCCAGGCTGCTCGCAGCACAGCTGCGTTTTCTCAAGACCTGTGTCGTTCTTGAGAACCGGAAAAAGTCCTTTTGAGCCCTGGGCTGATACGCTGTACCATCTTTTGTGCAGCTGTAATTTTGACAGGGGGAGCCAATTTGAACTTCTGTAATCCTCAGCCCCAGACACCTCCAACGCCTGAGACTCTGTGTGTGTTTTTTTTTTTTTTTTCTTTCTTTTTTTTTTCCTTTTTTTCCAGCTGTAACCATAAAAATGTCACAGCAGGTTACGGCAGTAACTGTTGCTTCTCTAACATGCAGCCGAAGTGCGTGTCATGAAAAATGAAACAAAAATCGTGGAGGGAGAAAAAAACATCTGTCTGACTTTGTCCAGGAGATTGTTTCTATAGCTGTAACATTTTGAAAAGCAGGAAAAAAAAAGTTATTTTTCCAAGCCTGCCTACCCATATTTTTCATTTTTTATATCCTCCTCTGTGATGGACATCATTTCCTGCCCCTCCTTTCTTTTAACCACTGTTGACCAAAAAAAAAAAAAGAAAATAGAAGGGGAAAAATAAACCTAAGAAACTGATTGAAACTTGACTTAGAATTGCACAATGATCTTAAATTTTCCCAAGCCTTATATTTTGGGAGGGAGCTGTTTTATGAATGGATATAAGGCTGACACATGAAACGCGTGGGATCTGTCTGAGTGCCTTGTCTGGGTCAGCTGTGACATCTGGCTCTTATGAATCTGGCGTATTGTGACTCACTAATACACAAATAGTAATCCTTGATAGTATCCACTTGTGATGCTTTGCGGGTGTTGTCACAAACAATGTCAAGTGCCAGAGAATGGCCTTAAATCTGGCCCACACTGCTGCCCCAGGCTGAGGTGGCTGGTGGGGCTCACTGCTGGTGGGGGTATCAGGGGGGTTGCCCCGCTCCCTTGGCAGTGCAGTGACTCCCTGGGGCACAGCTGGGCACTTGGAACTCACTGGTCTATGCGTTTCCCTTTGCGTTTCCTGCCGGGGAGAGTCTGCGCTGCTGCGTGGCTGGTGGGGTGCTGCCATCCACGGAGAGCGTGGATGATGCTCATTGTCCCTAAAGCTGTTAATGACCTCTCAGCCCCCCTCTCCCACCTCTATCTGTGTGCAGGCAAGGTGATCAGCTTAGTCACAGTCTCCACCAGATGTGATGAGGTTTGGTATCAGAAGGATTTTTGTACTGAGACCTTATCTATGGGTGGCATTGCTGCAACGAGGGTCATAGTCATGGTTGGGGTAAGTGTGCAGATTAATGCAGCCCTCCTGATGCCTGTGTCATTGCCTAGGCTGGCTCAAAGAACATATTACAGTGTGATAAGGCGCCCCATGTTCTTACACAGTTCAGGAAAAAATTGAGATGCAATTGCAGGAGAGACTTAAGAGGGGAATTCACCTCATCTAAGAGCAGCTTTTTTTCCCTAACGTGTTCCTGAAACTAAGGGACTCATGAATTCAGGTGGCTCAAAAGCTGAGGAGGCAGCATGTATAAAGCCTGGATTGTGTTCCCTGCACCTCTTCTGTGTGGAGGGGGGGTTCTTTAGGGTGGGCTAGGTGCTAGCCCTAGTCCTACAGCTCTGGCCGATGGGCAGTGGAAAGCTTGGTAACTGCTTTCTGAAGTGCTGCCTAGTGAATGGATTAATTTCTGAAATTTGCTGTCTTTTAAAGAGGCTGTAGATGGACCAACTGCATAGAGAGCAGTGACTATTGTGAGGGAAAGA
>NW_010423859.1:51925-57817 GCF_000710305.1 Buceros rhinoceros silvestris
AAAGAGGCAGTGTGCTGCGGGACCATGCTGACCCCAGTCACTCTGGGTGCCAAGAGTATCAGGTACAAGCTCAGTGTTTAGGCATGACAAGATGATCTAATCCCTAGCGGCAGAAAAATGAAGATCAGCATTACCTTTACTTTTACACAGGGATTAATTTCCAAGGTTAGGATTCAGGATCAGCAGTGTCAGGGCTTCCCTGCCCACATCTATTGTGGGAGTAGTATATGCACTGTAAAGGCTGACATTCTAAATTTTCAAGGTATTTTAGTGTTACTGCTTGTGCCTGCCCATTTGTCACCCTGCAGAGTGATCCGAGTTAAGGAATTCTTGCTGGGAACCCACTCCAGAGACTGGGTGGCCACAGGAGTAATCCCAGATCTGCCAGGGCTCCTCTAGAGCCTGCGTTTTCATTCTTCCCGTGGTGATGGATTGAACCTGCATAAAAACTGAGGTCTGTGGTGAGCTTCAAGCCTGACATAGATGCCTGGAGCATCCATAGCCTCTCCTTTCCTCAATCCTTGAGTACAGTGTGAGGTAAAGGAGTCAGCTGTGTTGCAACAGTGAATATTTTTTCTGTCACTTTTGTTATAGCAAGTGAGGATTACTTGGGGATTATATCTGTCTGGGGAAAACTCTGCTCTTAGTCATTTCTGATATGAGGAGGGATAGGCAGTTGTTATTTTGCCTGCAGCTAGAGTTCACACATTGTCTCTGTGAAGTTTCAGAGTGGGCAGAAGGCAGTGTTTTATTAGTGGTTTTGTATTAGAGCACTGCCTAAGATACCTAGTAATGGGTGAAGGTGCCCCAGCCCTGCATGTTAATTGTGTTAAGCAGCACGCAAACACGTAACAAAACACAGCACTGAAAAAACTGACCTCTCAAATTCAAGATGAGTCTTGTGCTTCATGGGGATGAGTGATAAATTTTGAAACAGGAGAAAAAATGTGTTTCAGAAGCTTTTTTGGTGTTGTTTTGTTTCCTTGAATTTCCCCACACATGAACAAAATCTATCCAGAAGAGCCAAGAAACCTGTAATGGATGAAATGTTTTACACATATGTGATGGAAAACTCTGCTCTGCTAAGTCAAAAAGCAGCTTCTGAAGAACTTAATGTGGCTAGAAAGTCACAGGTGCCTGACCCTTCTGGCCCTGTTACATCACTGCTGCATATGCTTGGACTTCTTTCACCACTTTTTCAAACCTGCCATATGGGGAGATCATATTCTGCTAACCCGAATCTTCCAGAACACTTTGCAGGACCTCGTGCCAGAGAAGATTCCCCACATCTCACCCTTTTATCCTCACACAGGAGCATTAGCAAACTAAACATCTCTCATTTCAACTTCCTCCCAGCCCCACTTTTTTGGCTCATGGATTATATCTCTTTTCAGCAGCTGTTTTTCAGCTGACATTTAAACTAAGCTCACATCCTTAAGATTGATTTCTAATGTTTCTTTGGGAAGAAGAAAAAAAAGACGACACACATACAGGCACAGGCATACACCCTTAAGGTATAAGTTCTCCACTGAACCCAAATAACTCCGAGTACTCAGTAATACCTGCTTTTGGAGACTGCTGGCTGGCATCACAAGCTCTTGTTTATGGTGGGTAACAGAGTGTTCACCAGAGAAATACCTAGCTCCAGGGACCAATAACAGGCTGTACATAAGGCTTTTGCACCTCTAAGATGCTGGTTCAAATCCAGCTCAGGTCTGTAGTGGCTGTAAAAGTTTATTACCATGTGATAGCTGTTTGGTGGTCCTCAACCAGCGAACAGGTGTCCAGCTCATAAAAGGGAGCAGAGGAAGAGCACTGTGGTTAATGCACTGGGCTGAAGCACCAGATTTTTTGGGCTCCTTCCCAGGTCTGCCACAGATTGTATAGCCATAGGCAAGTCCTCTGTAAATGGTGATAATATCCGTGTGCCTCATGGGAGCGTTGTGAGGATATGTTCATTAATATCACTGAGATGCTCGAAAGTGCTGGGAATGAGGAGCTTGGTAGAACTAGAAAAGCAGCTCTAGCATATTGGCAACGCCAGGGAGAGGCTGTGAGATTGATGGGTGTAATAAATGGTCTGCAAATGAGCTGTACGCTCATAAATGACCTGTACACTCTCAGCGCCTGGATGTAACATCTCTAAATGGGAGATGAATTACTACTCCTGTGTGACCAGTCCTGTGGATAAACAAATAGGAAACCGATGGCAGGGGTTATGTGCATTTTTTAAAGGGAGGTAATGCTTGGTACAAATAACCTGAGTTCCCTGGCCAGCTATAAGCAAAATACATCAGCCTCAAGCCGTGTGATTTTGGTATACCTCTGCAAAAGGTAACACCGGCTGCTGCTTGGTCCTCTGTAAGGAGGAAGCTTCAGTGTTGTGGACAATGGGGCATCCTACCCACAGCACTGCCTGGAGAAGGTCCTGCTCCATGTTTTGAGGACTAAAGCTTTGCTGTTGCCTCAGCTCTGTATGAGGAGAAGTAGGATGGGACCCAACCCACCTTCAGAAGGCACCTGTGACACATTTCTTCTGCTTTCCCTGGGGTGGAGAGAGGAGACAGGGTTCACAATTTTCAGAGCACTGTGGTGTCCTTGCTCTTTCTTCTGCTGTAAGAGCAGGAGAAGGTAGAAGCCAGTATTAGCTCTCCTTTTCCAAACTGATTCTTACCCCTGTGTGTCCAGATCCCCATTAGAGTACACACAAACTAGTAGTAACAAGGAGGGAGGAGGCTCCTGCTATCAGGAGCACTCTGTAGTTGGAAGAGTTACACTCCACAGAAGGTGAGGTATTGGGCTCCTGGGGGCTGCAGTAGGTATTTTTTGAAGTGTGAGGCTTTTTTGTTAGGGCTTTAAATCCCAAATTTCAGTTGCTTTGTAATGGCCCATTGCTGCTAACTTCTGGGCACCTGGGCACGAATCTATTTGCGCTGATAGTCCTGTTGAAGTTAATAGAGTGATCTGTGTGAGAAAAAGATAGGGATATGTTTACAGAATTCAGCTGAGTTCATTACAGTGTTTTTGAGGCTCTTTCTTATCTTGTTTTATCTTAAGAATTTTTTCTAAAGGTACATTGAATGGTTGGGAGGGATTTTTCTTTTTTTTTTTTTTTTGGTGGCAGCAGAAACAGAAGAGCAAATGTTGTGGTTTGACATTTGAGAGAAAATGAGCTAATTATCGTTACCTAAATTAGCTTTGGTCAGGAGTGGCAACAGAAACAGAATAGCAAATGTTGTGGTTTGACATTTGAGAGAAAATGAGCTAATTATCGTTACCTAAATTAGCTTTGGTCAGGAGTAAACTTCAAATGTGGAGCCACACGGGGAAGCGTTTCGTTTACATTAGTGAGCAGTTACCAAAGTTGTTCCATTGATTCACCGGGGCGGCTCTGGTGGGTGCCAGCCCATCTGCACGAGCAAGCCCAATGCAACCTGATCCTTCAGACTGAAAATCCTCCTGCTTGCCGAATTACTTCTGCACTCTTCCAAACTTCTCAGAGTACTTGCTTCACTACGTTTGCAAAACCTCTAACTGGCACAACTACACCTCTGTGAGTAACGCATTTTCCAGTGCGCTGGAGGTCTTGACACCTTGATGATTTAAATGAACCAGGTTGAAAAAAAGAGACACAAAATAGAATATTAATTAGTTTTCTGCTACAAAAATTGCTTTATAGTGTATTAGGAGAAACTTGATTTTTTCTGTTAAAAAAACAACTTTGGTTTTTATAACTGTTAGGAAAATATTGAAACAGATCCTCAGTCTCCAAGAAGTTAAAATGTTCTTTTAACTGCTTACAAGAGTATTTTAATTAGTGAAATATTTTAATATGGGCAAACCTGCCTTTTGCTCTGAAAAAGATCTTGCCTAACTCTGACTGTGAACGTAGCCCTTCTCTTTCAGCAGTGCTTAGTGCTTTAGCTTGGGGAGTATATTTTACATTCAAAATTCAGGACACAGGTTCACACTTATTGATGAATAGCAACGTAAAAAAACCCCTGTTGATGTGTTCCTGAAAGAAGCCATCATAGATTAAACCAGAGTGTGATTCAGAGACCCCCCTCTTGATCTTTTGGCAAAATGTTGGACCTCAATGCTCCATGCTCTTGAGAATATGAGCTCACTATTCTTATTTGAATATTGTGCCGGCTTAACAATGCTTAGTGTCACTTGCATGAATAAGTAAAATTACTGTATGTCAGCTTGGATTTCCTAAAGCTGTAAAAATTAATCATGGCATTAAGTGTTTTCAGGACTTGAACTTTTAATATTATTTCCAGTGATCATACTACTGGGAGGGGGGGAGGGAGAGAGGAGAAGAGAGAGAGAACTGAAAAATCATATGTTGAGAATTCAACATTTGGGGGGAAAGTATCAGGTAAAACTGTTGCTAGGAAAGACCTGGTGGAAAAATGTGATGAGATGTGGGTAAATGCTGCCAACCTCCTGTTCCAGACTCTGCTTCTGTGCTGTTCAGCCTCGGTTTGGCCATACAAAAGTCTCCAAGATCACAACAGTCTTGTGTTGCATTTCTGGAACAGAGATCTGCCCTTCCGCTGTTCCTAACCAAATGTTTCCTTTACCCAATAACCATAATTTTTGTCCCTCTCTGAACTTTGCCGTGTTACAAGATTTGGGTTGGGCCACGACAGTCAGGAGCTAAGTGCATATTTCCTGCAATGTTTGAGGTGCTTTGGAAGTAGGATTTTCGTTCAGCCTGTTCTCTAAATATAAATTTAATGTACCTAAGGGACTGAGAATTCTCCTGCCCGTCTCCAGAAACGTGATAAAATGTTGGTAGAAGGTGGGAGTGATGGATCAGGGGAAGGAAAAAAAAGAAAAGCATATTTATTCCTGAAGGTTATGGCCTTCACACATAATTATACTTCAGGGGTTTCACTGATATTGTGTTCTTGTTCCTGATCTGCGTTCTTTCTTGGAATAATTATGTTTATTACTCAATTGCCTCTTATATAATAAAGGCCATGATGTCCCTGAGCAGTATCCTACAACCATGACGATTACAGCTTTGCAGTGTTCCATCCTTTTCTCTTGTTCTCAGCTTTGATAAAGACTCGTCCACTGTCCCAACAGTGACCTCAACACAGTACCAGCTAGGGGAGGGCTAACACCACTGTCCCACCATAATATTATTTATTTCGCTCTGGAAAGTTAACGACTTTCCTGGTTCTTTTCTCATCCAAAATATTGAGTATGATCTATGCCAAATATATAGGAAATAAATGAGAGCCAGAAAGTCATCCAAAAGCCATTACTAGACATAACAAAAATCATATTGGCTCTCCAACAGGCTGGGGTGACAGGGGAATCTATCTCTTTAGAAAGCTGTTTCCATTTATTTTTTCATCAAAATTTCGGGGGATAGAAGGTTTGCAGTTGTTCTGTGTTATCTTGTCCACTGGCTAATTATAAACTGTTGAAAGCTGTTTATTCATAAAAATAGATTGATTCTGCTCCCAACCTCCCCCACCATGGTAAATATCTTAGTGGAAATTGTCGACAAGTGTAATGAATATATAATACGTTTGTTGTGGGACTGACTTTGGTGACCAATCAGCAAGGTTGTGAGTTTGCCCAAGTTTTTAAGTGCTAATTTTTGGACTCATGGGATAATAGGAAACCTCTGAAAAAGAGAACAATATCTCACTTGTAAAGGAAAGAAAAGCTTGAAAACCTGAATCTTAATCATTAAAAAGGCAAAAGGTGAAAACTGTCAACTCTTATATTATTGATGGAGATTTGCTAGATTTTTCTGCATATATGGAGTCCAGTAAGGTTGATTGCTTCTCACATGTAGCCATGCTATTTTCAGGGATAGAAAAAATTCCAAAGTAGTGTAGTATTTTTTAATAGTTGTTTCCGCACTTC
>NW_010423859.1:58006-70640 GCF_000710305.1 Buceros rhinoceros silvestris
ATCCCCACCCGCCGTTACAATGTGGAGTTTTCATTAATAAACAGGACTGGAACAACGGGGTGGTGTCAGGGGGTGCTTTTTGCAGCTAGGCTGTCTGCATGTCTGCTCCAGGACCACAATCTAAGGTGTAAAACTGCTGGGATATTCCTGCATCATGCTCCCCTGTGGCTCTAAACACGGGAAAGTGTGCTAGCCAGGGTCCATGTGTCTGTGGTCCAGCAGGGATCAGCTTGGCTGTCAGTCAGGGAGATGCCAAGTCAGGTGGAGCACATGTGGATGAACATGACTTGATGTGTAGAAGACCTTGAAGTGGCTCTTCACCACCTTCCATCATAGTTCCCACATCAGAAGCTTTTCCTCTTAGCCGGGATATAATACCTACCCTTGTTTGCTACTGGCCAAAATAAGAATTTCCTGTGAAAAATGAAATAGCATCAGGCATACATTAGAAAGGTTTCATGATTTTGATGCATGAGACTTACATTAGTGTTCCTCTCATTCTCGCTTCTGATGAGTTAAAACATAAAATTGTCAAGAAAGTTGCACGTAGCCGTAATGATTAATCTTAATCTGTGCATGTTGTGAACATTAGTTCATTGAGACCTTAGTTGACTGGTTGACATTTAAATCTATGAGACAGACAGGAAAACATGGAGTGAAAAATTCAAGTAAAATGTGTGATATTGAGTACAATGAATGCATGAGAATTAGAATACAGGAGCCAGTTACTACTTTTTGGTGGGTTTTTTTTTTGTCTGCAATGATTCAGTGACTTAATGCAGACCACAAGAATGCCTTTCCAATTTGCCAGAGATCTGGGAGAAATCCTCTGACTTGAGCAGAAATATTGGAAATATTGACAAAGAAATTTCTGAAGATGATGGTTTGAGTTCTGTTATGTAGGAAATCAGACCGGCTGATCACATCGTGTATTCTCAGATCAGAAACAACCAAACTTTCAAGAAATCACCAAGGGAATACATTCTTAGAAAAAAAGAAAAAGTAGTGTGGTTAAAAGAATATTGATGGCTGAATAGGTTTAGAAAAACTGTCAATATTTTCATAAAAGCAGGTCTTGCACAAAGCAAAATGTCTGTATACTCCTGGTGCAAACAATTCAAGTCGTTAAAACCGTTATGTTTGGAAAAATCTGGATTTCTACAGGGCAAAAAGGGTTCTAAGGCTGAGGTACTTTCAGGATATAGAAGCTGTAAACTGGGGTTAATATTTTTCTCTTTTTACAAGGTTCTTTGAGGGGAAGTACTTCTGTCAGGGAGCTGCGGGTGCAGACAAGTACTGGAGAAGTGGGGAGATGATCCACACCTGGTGCTCCTGCCCTGCTCCTGGGGAACTCTGTAGCCATCCTGAATCTCCATTGCCTTTGCTTTTACTTTATTAATTTCATCTGTAAGCTATTCCAGGCCAGGTCCGTCTTCCTGTGCATAATCTGAATGGGCTGTAATCTCAGCTGAGCTTTGTAGGTGCTAATACTTCAGCAATTCTGAGTTTTTTGAGGGCAGACAGGGCTGTTAGAGGGTCTAATCTGGTAGTATATTCACACTGGCCATAGGATTTTGGAATGTCTTCAGGAAATAAAATCTTGGATGAAGAGCAGCTGGCTCAAGTTGAATGCAGGCAAGACCAAAGCGATGCTAAGTCAGAAACAGGGAATGCTTTGAAGAGTGGGCCAAGGCACTGTCTCCACCTTCCATTCATTGAAGACATATGGCATCCATTTATCAAAGTTGTGCAAAGCCTCTGGGTCCTGCCTGGCTTCTATGGCCAGGTAGCATTGCTTTTTAAAAATTTCACAGCTAGCTGGGAAATGTCCCTTCCTTCCTCCCAGGTGGTGATAACCTGAGAGCAAGTGTACACAGCTCTGGGTTCTTGGAACACATTTGATCTGGATGTGTTTCACCTGACTGTAAAAATGATGCTCGCATTCAGGATCAGGTTGAGGCAGCTACCCAGTGGTGGATTAAATGTAGATGTTACCACCGCCTTTTTCTGTGGTGTATGCTGCCTCAGACATGGCAATTCAAGTCCTCTCCTCATGCCTGGTGAGCTTCTGATGTCACTTTCAGTATTGAGAGTGGTTAGTGAATCAACACCAGCTAATCAAATCCAAATTTTGTTGTGTGAACCATCATGACAACGTACGTCTCTGACAAGGAGAACACATTGCCCAGAAGAAAGTCTGTGAGAACCGGATACAAGACTTTCTTAATCAGAGAATGTAGAATCATCTCACAGAGAAGATCAGACAAACCGTGAGTCTGACTGATCTTCAGGAAAGAGGCTGTCTTTTTTTCCATCTGTCATACTCATGGTTCAAATAGCTTCTTATCCCTTAACATTTAGCAGTGCTTCTTTTGATATTTATTCTGCACTAAGTTTTTTTTGCAATTTTACATAAAATTTTTAAAGAAAAATTATCTTGAATTGAAAACCATGAACAATTGGACTGGAAGTTTCCACTGCTTTAAAACTTTCACTTCTCAAATAATAGAAATATTACAAACAGGAAATTATGAAACCACGTTTCATATTAAAAACTTCCATGTATTTGTATTTTTCAGTGTACTGAGGAGGAAAATGTCCCTTATGAAATAGAATGGCAATTTTAAATGCCTTTGAGAGTGCTGAATACACAGAATAAGATATAAGGCTTGGGCTTATGTTTTCTCTTAAAACATGGAATCATAGAATCATTTAAGTCGGAAAAAATGGTTAAGATCATCGAGCCCAACCATTAACCCAGCACCGCCAAGTACAGCACTAAATCATGTCTTTAAGTACCATGTCTACACGTCTTTTAAATACCTCCAGGAATAATGACTCAACCACTTCTCTGGGCAGCCTGTACCAGTGCTTCACAACCCTTTTGGTGAAGAAATTTTCCCCAATATTCAATCTAAACCTCTTCTGGCACAACTTGAGGCATGTAACTTGGGACAAAAGACCAACACCCACCTTGCTACAACCTCCTTTCAGGAAGTTGTAGGCAGTGATAAGGTTTCCCCTCAGCCTTCTTTTCTCCAGACTGAACAACTGCAGTTCCCATAGCCGCTCTTCATAAGACTTGTGCTCCAAACCCTTCACCAGCTTCATTGTCCTCTGGACGTGCTCCAGCACCTCGATGCCCTTCTTGTAGGGGCCCAAAACTGGGCACAGTACTCAAGGTGTGGCCTCACTAGTGCCGAGTACAGAGGAACGGTCACTTCCCTAGCCAGAACTGCTGGTAGATGATGGAAAGTGTCTTGGTGAGCAGTTCCACCAGTTCCCTCAGTACTGTTGGGTGTATCTCATTCAGCTCCATAGACTTTTGTTTGTCTAAGTGGTGTAGGAAGTTTCTAATCATTCCCTCTTAGATTACAGGAGCTTCATTCTTCTCCCATTTCCTGTCTTCCAGCTCGGGGAGCTGGGTACCCAGAGAACAACTGACTGGTCTAACTAGTAAAGACTGAGGCAAAGAAGGCATTCAGTATCTCAGCCTTTTCCTCATCCTTGGTCACTGTTTCCCCCCTCACCTAGTAGAGGATGGAGATTCTCCTTAGTCCTCCTTTTGTTGCTACTGTATTTACAGAAACTTTTTTTATTGTCTTGTATGGCAGTGGCCAGATTAAAACCTAGCTGTGCTTTGGCCCTTCTGATCATCTCCTAGCATAACCTCACGACATCATTGTTGTCCGGAGTTACCTGCCCTTTCTCCCAAAGATCATGAACTATGTTAAGGGAAATCTGTTTTCCTGCAATTTTAGGTATATGTGATTGATTTAAATAGTTTCCATTGTATTACACTAAAAGAGAGAATGTGATTTGTCATAATCAAGATTACCCAGATTGGATTAGAGATTTATGACATTTTTTCACATGCATCATTTTCTGTGAGGTGTAATCATCCCTCGCCTATTCTGCTTGTTATTCAGACATTTCTTTGAGTCTGTTATGAGAAATCTGGGCTAAGTTGAGTGCAAGGGGAGAGGATTTAGGATTCTTCTGGTATCTCCAACGTGTCTGGTAGAAAGCTGGAAGTGTAATTTTAAAATAAGGTTCTTGATTTCCATAGCTAATAGGAGACCTGGCATCTGTAAAGTGTTTCAGATTTTGCAAGCACATTGGGCGTCATCAGGCTAAATTGCTCCAAAGCAAATACAAGACAGAGGCAAGCCCTCCTCCTTTCCTGTTTCCTGGATAAATACCAAGGCGTTATGGCCTTGCTATATACTTTTTCCAAAGCTGCCTTTACTCGATGATAGAAGACTAGAATGGAGGACATGAACGAATTAGACTTGAACAATAGTGATTCTCGCCTCAGCAAAATCCCACAGAGGCAAATCATACCAGAACATACAGAAATTAGATTTATTCTGAACCCTGAATTGGGCAAAGTCTGAATTTTTTCCTCACGGAGAAGGAATAAGTAATTTTTTTCTGTCTTCAGAATAGTAATTGAGATTGGTATGAAGAATAATTATCTGGACCAGTTGTTCAGCAGTGGAAGGGCATAACAGCAATGTATAAATGCCAGGTTTCCTCTTCTGCAACCGTTGTTACTTTGGGCAATTTCCCCAAAGATGCCAAGGACATGGAGGAAAGCTCTGGATGGAGAAGAGCAATTTTATTTCTTTCTACCCTAGGAAGCTCTTGAGCTGTGAGAGGCAACTTTTTTTTTGAAGAGTGAAAAGACATGTATTCATAAAAGAATGAAATTAAGACTATGTACAAAAAATTGGAGCTCCATTGACCTGTTCATTTTTTTCCCGTTGGGCTTAAGGATGTGGAAAGCTGCCTGTCTTCTGGGTGCAGGGTCACCAGGGGGTGCCCTCCTTCTTCAGGACATGGGTGAGAATTTCCTGCCCTAGGGAGAGACAGAAGGGCTTAGTATCTATGGTGAGGCATCACCCTCAGTGACTTGTACTTGTGGGAGAGAATTAATCACTGTAGGCCATGTCCTTAGCTCTTTACTGAGTTTTTTTTCAATCCTCCTGTGGGTATGCAAGGTCCAAGTAAGAAAGCGAGTCAGGGCTCGGTAGTCTGTTGCTCGTATCTGAGTAATACCAAATACGATCACTCCATTAGAGAGGAGGTGGTGTTTTGAAAGAGGTATCAGTGAAATTAAATCACAGATAGGATCAGATTCCTAGCTTTGCTTCCATCATCAAGGACAGGCCCCCAGCCACAGGAGAGGATTTTTGTGTTACACAAGGACAGTCTTTGTGACTGCATCCCCATGAGACACAGCTCCATGTGGGAAGTGAGTGCAGCAGGGTCAGGAAATCTTCTCTCCCAGCTGTTAGGGAGGGCACAAAGATAGAAATAACCAACAGGGACTGCCCGTTACTCAGGCTATCAAGACTTGTCAACATAACACCGTAGCAAAGAAAATAGCCGTACAATAACCAGAAAATAGTGCAGAATATAGCCGCAATTAGGAAATTATTTGTCTTGATTTGCAGGGGACCAGAGTAGGGAACTAGAACTTTATTCTGCTTTTCTGTGGATTCTCACAATCCTTGGGCAAGTCCTTCATTTAAAACTTCACTCAGTTTCCTAAGAGTGGCTCCGACTAACATGAGGTGCTTGTTAGGGGATGACCCTGAGAGTATTTTGTGATGGTCCATCCATTGGTACCTTACCCTGGCTCACTGGAGACCAGGAGAGGGATGTGGTATAGATCTGGCTCTGCATATGCCAACCTGGAGTGTAACAGGTAGCGTAGCCACTCAGGTGGTGGAGAAAAATGGGCATGTAAAGGGTTTTTCAGGTTAATTTGAGTTTCTGGAATGGTGCAGAGGCACTGAAAGCAAGAAGAGGCTGCAGCTCACTAATCCAATCTTGTGGCTGGATTCAACGCACTACTTTCGCTTTTGGGTTTAGGCATCCGGGGAATTAGGCATCCAGCAAGTTGCAGGTTCCAACGTCATTTTAGTGTGAGGTAATTGGGCAGGAAGATTGGGTGTGGAAGCAAGGAACAAAGGAAGGGATTTACCCTTGCCATGCAGATCTTGAAGGCCCCTAGAATATGGAATCTGGCTTATAATGGCTCAGCCGTTACACTAAGGGATTAAGAAGTTTCTGTTCTTCCTGAAACAGTTACAAATACAAGCAGACATTTGACAAAATAAACTGTTACTCGTTGTTTTAAGAAACACTTGCAGACAAATTATGCCATAGTCCATATTCTGCAATATAAAGGTGCTTCATTAATTTTTGTTGGTTTCATTGTTGTTGTAGATTGCTGCATTATTATGACTCTCAAGAGGTCCTTTATCTATTCCAAAGTCTAAAAGAGGGAAGGAAAAACCTGTAAAACATATTGTCCCTTTAAATAAATTTTTAAAAGAAGAGTTCCTATGGTGCAGCTGAGGTCAGGAAGTAGTTGATCATAGCAGGAGTCTGGACCCATGCCCTACTATGTCTGAAAGAAGTTTGGTTAGAGAGACTGAGAGGATGTTACCTCTGGACTGGAATAAGTGACACCTGAACCATATTTTCATTCTAATCCAGGGAATAATATTAGGAAAACAACATTTTTGCAGGAGAGGAACTCTGTGAATTCCTGTGCCAAACAGAGCAGTAAAATTTCACACTGAAAATGGAGGGACGGTTTTGCTATGAATCTTTGTTCCCTGCAATAATACCATTTGGCATGTTCTTCTGCTTAATATATGAAACATATTAAGAGAAGGAGGAAAAAGCTCAGTGAACTTAACAAATTTCCATTTCCATAAGACGGAGCAGCCTCTGACCTGGCAGGGTGCCACTGTATGACGCAGGGCTTTGTGGAAATCGAGGTGAATGGCTTGAAACAGAGTGCTGAGCTGTCAGATAAGTCACAGTTGGTGAATGTTAACTTCTATTTGTTATGTTTTGGAGACAAATACCATGCCCACGTACCAGACAGGGCAGGGTTAGACTGCGGGGGTGAAGAAGGGAGGAAGGCAGACCAGAGGAAGGAAGATATCCTTTGTAAATAAATAGAAATGTCAGTCTTCCCCGTTTACTTAGGCTGCATTGCTCATGACCCTGTTACACCAACAGCCAGTGGGGCAAGTCAGTGAGATATCATTTCTGTCCTCCCAGTTACCATAGGATGCGAGTTGTGTTGAACAAGACTTAAATTTTAATGTATTTGTTCATGAAACTTTGAGTCACAGTCAAGCCCAAGTGAAACCCCATGAAAACCATTTGGCCCTCCCATTACATGTTCGCTGCAGATACCGTGTATATTTTTAGCTCTATAAACTACAACAATTGGCTGTTACTATTTTATTGTAGTTAATGTTTACATTACAGTGGTGCACAGTTTTCAGTCAGAAAACACTCTTTTGCGATTAGTCTATATAATAACAAACAGAAACTTGTGGAATTATAATATAGGGTTCCGTTTATATTTAGGTGCACCAGAAATGCTGTGGTGATTACCATGATATAAATAAAACAAGTATTCGCAGACTTCACACAGTTTATTCAGTACAGCTTGTCAGAGTAATTTTGTCTACATTTTCGATGGAAAATAATAAATACTATATATGATGCCACTTCAATCTCTAAGCACATAAACGACAAGAGCTTCTAAAATAGTTGAAGAGATGACTAAAAAGAAATAAACATATTTGCTGTTAAAAATGAACAATTTCTAGGAAAATACTTGTGTTTTCCTGCTTTCACTTTTGTGACTGGCTGTGCTAATGAAAATAGAGGAAAAACAACAAGTCAGCAGCTCCTCTGTTTATTTTATTCTTGGAGGTTTTACCTAACAAGGTTTGTGTTCCAAACAGGCGCATAATTAAGGCAACACAGGAGTATTTTATAGATGCACTGTTGTAGAAGGAAGGCAGAAAGAAAGCGTATTTCTAGGCATTGGCTGGTGTAGTCTGTTACAAGCAGTAGCCTACTGTAAGCTTTCTGATGCTGTTCCAAAAGGTCCTAATACACCGTGTCAGGAACAATGGATACAATTGGGCCAAACGCGTTACAGCTCCTCGCTCGTGCCTCTGGCGAGTAACAGGATTTACTAGGGCTTGAATCTGGTTCTGAGCCATGGCTCTTCCAGCCAACTGTCTAAACGGCTTCTGAATGAGTTGAAGGCACCTGGCTTTGGCATTCAGTGGGATGCAGAGCAGTGTCCCCTGTAACTTTGCCAGGCAGAGGTGACCCGTCACACTTATATCAGGGGATCTTCCTGCAGTTTCTGCGTGTTAGGTAGCCTCAAATTTTCTCACTCTACTCCATAACGTACTTGGAACTGTTGAGCAAGATGGGGGGATTTGTTAGCAAGCGAAGAGCATATTGCCCTCCCCACTGTAGACAGCAGTTGCCTGCTTTACCATTCCACGAAAGTGTTTTCGCTTCAGGGCTTGTGTTTAATGATGTGCATGACAGCTAGCCAATGCCTATGGACGCATTACACAGCATGTGTTTATCTTGCCTTGCTCCTTCACACTTAGTTGGTATTTGCTGATGAAACCTACAGAGAAGCACAGTGTTTCTCAGGCCCTTAGGCAGAATTAACTACTTCCAACAGCAGCTTGCTCTTGCTTGGTCCCGTCAGTGTCTTTGCTCTTGTCCAGTTAGGTTAGCCCTGTGCCTGAGTGAATGTTAGAGTTTGAGCTGTCAGAAGCCAGTAGCCTTTCCCTCCCGATCTGGGCAGAGTAACACCTTCCTCCTCTTCCCAAGGGCAGTCAGAAACATCTCTTCGCTCATCTCTCCTTTACCTAGCCAGCCAAAGATGGCAGCAACAAGACCTCCTTTTCTCCTTCCCCAGTACCTTCCATGAGGTATGCTGATGTGTATCATTACAGCAGTGCTGATATCATCACGTGGAGTGCTTATTCTAGTAGTTAATTGTCCACTGATGTACACAGTTCACATCTTTCAGCACCACTATTTCAGCCCTGCAGAAATTCTGATTTTCTGCAGGTTTAGTCAAAAAACCAATTTTGTTACATTGGTTACATCTGGTCATGTTTGCAAATTTTTCTCTTTAATCAGCAAAGGCTTGAAGCCCAGGTGCTTTAGTATCTTTGCGTTTACTCACTTATTTTTTAGTTTTGTTTTAACAGAAGTTGGATGTCTGATGTCTTCACATGGCTTTGAGTGTGGTAGCTGTAGGCACAGGTTTGGGACTCTTCGATCTTGCCCTTATCCTATACCTAATTCAATACAGTAATTGCCTGCAGTCCATGGTTTCATTTCAGAGTGGAGTTGGCAATACACAGTAGAGATTCACAATCAAAGCCTGACTTGGATGTATCAGAGGGTGTTGAAATGACATGACGCTTTCTAGATGTATCAAATGTGCTCCATTTACCACCACACTTACGACAGTTTAGAGAGCATCCTGTTAATGAATGAACTGCTGGGACATGGTCTATAGCTTCTTGAGCAATTATTTTAGCCTCTTCCATTGCAGTCTCAATTTGGCTAGAAATAGCTATAGCTTTCTGTAAAGTTAGTTCTGGTTCAAGCAGTAATTGCTCACATAGCCGTGGTATGGCAGTTCCCTCCGCTGGCTCCACAGTCATATCCCTGTGTTAGTACGTTTTGAATTCTGTAAGTTAGCATCGTTAGTATAGGGTTCCTCCATTTTCTGAAAATGATGGAATACGTTAAGGAGGAGTTCTTCATATTCCATTGCAATAACTAGCTGAAATGAGTAGCAAAAGTCGCAAGTATAAAAAGTATTCAAAAGCCAGATATGGTGGGTATTAATAGAGAGACTGATTTCCCAATACTTGGGCATTTGTTCTCTTTAGAGAACATAAAAACTGCTTTGTAGATGAATCATTATTTTTAATACTAGCTGTCTTTAGAGATTCTGAACAGGCTCAGAATCTTCTTGTGATAGGGACGGTAGAAACAGACGTGAGACCCTGTAGCAAAGTGCAAGGCATCAAAAAAGACCTGATTAAGTAGTTTATTGAAAAAATAAGATTAATAAACAAAAGCTGTATGAGGTTTTAGCATAGCCTCGCCATATGCATAATTTAGAGGGATCAGATGGGGCAGTTTCTGCAGTCCCACCATTCTCAGCTGACTCAGAGGGAGAACACTGAAACATAACGGGGTAGAGGTAGCATGGATGTTCGATGGCAAAACTAGGACTACAATACAGGCTGCTTTACTCTAGGACCTTCCAGCTAACAGCTAAGGTTTTATCCCAGAATGCCACATAAGCAAGTTGTGGTGTCAGCTAACAAATGTCTGCGGTAACACTTCACCTAACAGGTGAGGAAACTGGGGACCTTCTGGGAGGGCTGACTAGAAACAGTGTGACACGTAACAGGGACTTTGGAAAAAGTGTAGTAGTGAGCCTCAAAGAGTTGATGTATTTCAAAAAGGCGTCCAGAAATCTGGGTGGTTATCTGAGCTAAACTGAACCTTTTAAGATTAACCCATCATTAATAAGTTCATTCCCAGGATTAATGGCCATGCAGTACAGTATGTGCGTGTTTAGTGAAGCCACAAATAAATTATGAAGGTTAATAAGTGTTTCTCTGAATAAGGAGAATTATTCCTCAGGGAGCCACAAAATACGCTATTAAGACCTTAACAAAATAGGCGGCTTCTACCATTTTGAGATTGTGGCTTGTTTTGTTAAATAAGGCAGTAATTGTTTTTGTTTTAATAGTGTGACTGGCCAGGTATTCCTGCTTGAGCACTTTCTCTGTTTTTCAGGGTGAGAAGGTCAGATCCAACCCTTTAAAATTTGATTTGGAAAATAGAACTAAGGCAGGGGGCGGGGGGAAGTCAAAACAGAACAGGGTTATGTGTGGAGTTACGCGTCTACGGGAACACTCACTAACCAAATCCCGTGTGCCCAAGTCAATGACAGTCTTCACCAGCTCCCAGACTTCTCTACTCTTCAAATATATGTGAGTGTACAAATGAATTAATGCTATGGATTTTCCATTCAAATAGATGGGGGTGACTTTTGCATGACCACTTGCTAGGATGCCACTGCAGGAGCTCTTATTGAAATGTCTAAGATGATACTGCAAGATAACAGGCTTTGAGTGTCACATCCACATTGTATGAATTGATGACTGATATCACTGGGAGGACAGCACTGCACTTGAGTAGCACTGTGACACGGGGAGGAAGATACATCAGAGAGAAACACCTGTAAGGGCAACAGAAACAACTGAGAATGACAAGGAACTAAGAGTAACAAGAAGCGAGCAAAAACTGTATTGACAGTTATTTTGGTGCTTCTGGGAGACCTTTGGGATCAATCTTCATAATCTATATCCAGCAAAGATAAAGTGGCCATGCCAGCTTGAGTTCTGTGCCCTCAGAGTAAGCTTCAGAGTTTCACTGGCTGCAACTGGAGATGTGTTCTTGAAGGACACGTGGGCTGTTTTCCAGCAGACTGCTCTGAAGCAATGGAAATTAAATGACCACTGATTTTCAGAGATCCACAAATCAACAATGCCGTAAATACTACTCTCTCTTGGTCTGGGCTACAGCTGCACATTTAAGAAGAACTTTGCAGAGCTTCTGTTGTCTAATCTCACATGGCATGAAGCTTTTATGACTCCACAGTTTCTTAGAACATGACAGAAAAAACTCAACCCACCAATCTTTGGTTAGTGTAATGAATTTCAGACGAGCTGGTCCAAAAATGGACCCTGTGGTCATCATTTAAAAGTCAATGCTTTCCAGGGGTGACGACATTTTGTTGTCATAATATTTCCTTAGGGTTAAAAGAGGAAATAAGTGTTCCATCTCAGATACCACTGTGTGATAACTGTTGGCATGTATTCACCAATGTAAGTAGTTCCTGATGTTATATAATTTGGTCCTGAAACTAGGTGAAAGGAGGTGGCTTTAGCTGAGCTTTGCTGCAAATTTCTGGTTCTAAAGTGAGCAACAAACCTCAAGGCATGAAAATGAAGACAGAACAACCTCAGTCAAATTCAGATGCCGTACATGAACATTCTGTGGGCAGAATTGGAAAATTCTCTCTTCATCTGGGTCCAGATGATGTGGCTCGAATCTACTCTAATCAAACCGAAGAAGAAGCTTGAATAAACGCCTTCAAACAGAACCTGCCAATTTCTGTAGAGCTCTGCTGACAAGCAGTTATTTTTCTTGTGTTAATATCATTACAGGAAAGTATTTGAACAAGAAAATAAATAAAAAGGCACACTGGCTTGAGGTTGAGTGGAAGAATGAGGATAACTGAAGTTGATGGGAGTTTCGCCATGGATTTTACTGGAGCCCAGGACTTCATGCATTCTGTTTCCTGCCATTTGCAGAGAACTGAGATGCTGAATATTCAAACCAAATCTCCAGGTGCCAGTTAGCATCAAGAAAATGCGCGTGTGTGTGTGTCTGCAAGTAACTATGCATGCAACAAGCTTCTTCTTAAGATACACTTTTGCTGTTTCAAATTTAACTTAAAAAATATTTATTTATCATGAGGACTGGATCACTGCGGCACTGCCAGAAGCACAGGGGCAGACCAATGCGACCTGCTCCTGGGCGAGTTCCAGTGTGCACTCATTCTGACTGGAGACTGCCTTCTGCCCCTGGTTTCCTCACAAATATTAGAGGCTGATCATGTCAAATCTCCAGGTGTTGCTTTGTCGTCCTTGCATATAGAGATCACCTTCCTCATTTCCCT
>NW_010423859.1:70798-89676 GCF_000710305.1 Buceros rhinoceros silvestris
GCTAGTGTTGAAAGATTAATCTACATATTTACTTCACCCCACAAATGGGAATTGGCTTTTTTTTTTTTACAAGAGAGCTGAATGTCAGCTGAATCAATTTTGACTTCCGTCCTTAGGAAGAACCAACAAGTAGTGCATGCAGTAAGGAGTCAGATATTGCGATGGATAATAAATGAAGGTTTTGAAGATACAAATCAAAACCCAATTGCTCACCCTGTGAATTTTTTTTGAGAAAAGAAGAGGGCACTAGTGGGGAAAAGAACAGTTTCTGAAAATGGTGGTTGTTATAGGTAGGAGATCAGGGAAACCAACTAAAGACTGGTTCTGAAGAGAAGCACCATGGAATTTATTATTGGAAGCCAGCCAGATAAATTAGAGGAATATGAAAAAGTCCCAAGGAAGCATGAGACTCTGTTCTGAGCTGACGAGTAAGGCATGCTGCTTGGTTCGTTTCAAGGTTGTAGCACTGGGAAGAAGTGGACTATGGGCTGCTTTTGCCGAGCAGGCCAGTGAGCTGTATAGGTTCTTCCTTTGTAAGGAGAAGAGTGTGGGTATGTATCCCAAAGTCAAAGAGAACTGTGGAAGACTCCATGAATTTAGAGAGACACTTGCAGTCCTAGTGGGAGGTCCAGGTGATCCTTACTGGCTTGGAAAATTTGGGTAAACTTTTGCAAACATCTTGTAAAATCTTTTCTTGGCTAGTGTTGCCTTCTTAGCTCACCACTCGGCTTCTTAATTTCCCTCCTCTATCCAAAAGCAATTCCATGTCTTGCTTGGAGATCTTTAAACTGCGAGAGTTTCAGTGACTACTGGTATATTTCTTAATGCTAACTCGTTGTTTGGTTTGTCTTCAGCAAATACCGCCACTTCTGTTTAGAAAGAAGAATGCGGTACCGGACTTATAAACAAACAGAACATGTGGGAATAATAGATAATTACTATGTCAAAGTAAACTATGATCTAGTCAGGATGGAAAATCCACTTCTGGACGCTGCTGTAGCGAATGATGACATTAAGAACGGATAACTCCCTAATGGAATCTGCTTGAAATTGCTTTATTTTAAATGGCAAACACTTGCTTAAACATAACAATGAGGAAATGAAACAATTTGTTGAGACTTGACTCTCTCTTAATTGTATACCATAGAGTAGCAGGTGTCTAAGCATGTAATGATTTGTTTAATCTGCATTTCTGAGTTGCTCAGAGGCTGCCAAGGACAAATATTCAGTACTAGAAATTAAATCTTAAGAGATAATTTGGAAAAGGCAATTAGCTGGTAGGTCTGGCTGAATTCTAGAGTGATTTGTGAGAATCTTCCTAAACAAGAAATGCACAATCAAGGCCCAGGTCTATCAAGAATCACATAGCTGACCTGCTTGTGCCTATATCCTACAAGCTTGATTTCAGTAAAGCAGAACAGCTTCAGCTTTTCATGTGAACTAAATTCTCACATATGCTTCTGTTGTCTCCTGTCCCAGTGTTTTTTAAAGGTACAAGTGCGGTTTAGACATTCAGAAGGGGAATGTCTAAAGTATTTTCAAAGGGAGCTAGAGAGCATCACCCAGTATGCTTTTCTGAGAATACGTGTTTGTTTCTTTTATGAAGTACCTGTTTATTCTCCTCTTTAATGCGGCCTTGTAGAGTCTAGATCACAAATAAATGAAACGTGATAGGAGATAAAATAGGTAAAGAAGGTGGATTGAAAATGGAGCATTTGCTAAGGTTGCTTTTGTGTCCTGTTTCAGAGAAGGCTTTACTAACGATTTCTAATTTTCCCAAAATTCTCTACTCCTCTGTTCAGTAGCAGTTATTGGGGGATTGGATGAAATCATGGGGAAACATGTATGAAAAATGACACAACTTCTGCAATTTACAGAGAAAATGATGAATACACTTAGACACAATATATTCTCTGAGAGATGGTTTGCTTAAGTGATACATAAAGCATTTTTTTCACTTATTTTACAAAGATCTAAGAAGAAAAAAATTGTACATATAAGTTCAAGGACTTAATACAAAGATTTGATATTTTTTTTTTTGTGCTGGGTGCAGAATGCCACCATCTTTTTTGTTTTTTTTTCATAGTACTTTAGTTAAGCATAAGGGATAATTTGTTGTGAAAATGTGGAAAACTGAGATTTGGGTGCATTTCTTGTATATTTCCATTGCAGCCTTCTTAGGCACTTTCCTTTCAAGGATGGCTTATTACAGTAGCAGTTTGTAAATAGACGCTGTTTAGGGAATAAAAAATCTTTCCAATAGTACACAATACATCAATTCCAATTTAGGTTTACACAAAGCAGCATCAGAGAAATGAAAGTGCAGTCTTATAAATGTGGGAGATAAACCTTTGTCTTCACTTTTCCAAAGCAAGAACCACATCCTGTGGGGTGCTCGGCATCTGCTGCCCTAATCAATATAGCTGAGAGTTGGCTTTTCTTGATAGGTTTGTTCTTCCAGCCAGCAACTGTCCAGCTATAAGAAAGCATCGTTGTTTGGCGTGAGGAGGAAAAAAGAATTATATCTTTTATGGGAAAACTAAATCATCTTGTCATCATATAACTCAAAGATGGCCAAGTATGTTTTCCCTCAAATTTGTTTAAACAAACAAATATAATTCTTGGGTTTAGACCTTGGAAGCCAAGTTTCCGTCCAACATGAATTTAGGACATAAAGATTTGTTTGTGATGGAAACAATGCCAGACACTTCTGCATAGCAGCGTAATGGAGCGCTGCTAGAATGTAGCTTGTAAAACCGGATTCAGGAAAACAGAGCTACACTGTCTAATTTGGCCTGCGCCGTGTGATTACAATAGCATAATTGTGCAGCTTGGAAGCTTTTCCTTCTCTGCTGAAACGATGCAGTATTCAAACACGTGTGAGAGTGTTTCTTCGACAAAAGGCCAGGGTTGAAGCCTCTGCATATCCTCCAAGCCCTCCTCGGGGACGGGTCCTCCTCATGCCACTGTGACTTCCCGCGGTGACGGTACGCTATCACCTGCACGTGGCTCTCAGGGCATCCTGGCGCTGTGGTACAACCACACTGTTCTGTTAGGGCAGCTCTTTTTTTCTAGCAGTTTGTGAAGTAAAATTCCCTTGCATGGGAGCGTTTGCCCTTCTCTCACGTTGGACAGTGATGCTTGGTTAGTGATCGTTTGTACATTTAGCCTGGGACGATGCTTGGGGGGTGCATGGGGTACTTACTGAGTAGGAAGCGCTCACCATTTGGATTCCTTTGGAGCCCAGTCCAAAAGGTTTTGGAAAAGATTTCTAATAATCAAGGTCCATTTCCTAGACAAGGGGTGTGTATACAGTAGCCTTGTTCCAGAAGCCAAACTGCAAGGTGAAAGAGGGGGGAAAGAACTTCCAGTATTGCAGCATTTACCCCTTCATGTTCAGTGCTTCTGAATGTTTCACCTGCTTCTGAGATCAGTATTACAGCACTTTGGATGTGACTGTCCAAAAAATACAGACTGGCCGCATACTGGTGGAAAAAGGGAGAAATTCAGTGAGTACTTCCTGTAAGAGAGAAGAATTTAATGTTTTTTTTCCAGCAATATTTTCTTTGGAAGGAAAAGTTAGAGTATTTTTGTTCTGAAAGCAAAATGATCAACTTTTAACACTATGTTTTAGATATTGAACTTTGTGCGAAACAAATATTTATTTGGGCTCAAAATATTCCTTTGCTTTATCCAATCCTTAAGTTTCCTTTCCTTTTTGTTTGTGGAAAATATGAGGAAATGCTGTTTATTTATTCTTTTATTGAGTATATTCGAGGTGATTGGAACTAAATGTCTTCAAATATATTTGTACATACAGTTATATGAAAAGTTACCACTTTTAGAACCCAGTATGTAGATATAAGCTCTTAAAAAGAGAAAAGATAACTTTGGGTTATCTTTGGGTTCTTGGTTTCAAAATGCTGGCTCCTGAGGAAACTGAATGAAATGATGCTGAAGTACTTGTGTGGGAGACTTCTCTGAACACGCTTGGAACACTCTTGCAACCTCAAGTTAATATTTATGCTAAATATATAAAGAACTAGCAAAAAGAAATGGAGAATTTTCTTTTTTTTTTTTGTCTTTTAAAGAGGAGCTCCATTCTAAGGGCTTGTTTCCTTCTGAAAAAATAGACCTCTGCTTTTAGAATATTATGGGAGAGGGCAGTTCAGTAGATTTTGATCCTGATAGCATCAAGGTCATGTCAGAGCAGAGGTTTTGGCCTGACACTGAAATCCAGATTTTGCTGCATGTTCAGATTTTTTAAAATGACAATGATTAATGAAATGTTCAGCCTTTTGCCATTATGACCACTGGTCAAGAAAAGAGTTAGAAATAATTTAAAAAAAGGTTTGGGGTTTTTTTTCTGATGGCAGCTTGGGAGAGTAGAATTGGTGACAGGATCTCATTGCCCATCCCTTGTCAAATTTTAAAGGTCAAAATAAAGCTCAAATAGATTAATAGGAGTGGGTGAAACGCTGGCACAGGTTGCCCCGAGAGGTGGTAGATGCCCCATCCCTGGAAACATTCCAGGTTGGGTTGGACCTTGGGGCTCTGAGCGACCTGATCCGGTTAAAGATGTCCCTGGCACTGCAGGGGGCGGGGGTAGGTGGGACTAGATGACCTTTAAGAGTTCCTTCCAACCCAAACCATTTTATGATTCTATTTTAGATGCCTTATTGACAGAGTTTGTGGTGGGGGATAAAGTCTCAGCCTCCACTCCAGAGAGTCACCCATCACTCACAAGCAGAAGAGAAATTTTAATCCTATGGCATGTAGTTAACTTGCCATTAATGGTAGTGGGAGCTAAAGAGCGACCTGTGAGTTTTTTCTCTGTGTCTTAGTCATTTCTTGTTGAGCAAATTTAGCATCCACCTTGATGGGAGTCACTTCTGACTCGGTACTGAGTAAGACCTACTGAATATCCTGCTGTTACTTTCTCAAGATGATTTAGAGGTTTCCTTTTAGATTCCGTACTCAGTAAATGTTTTTGAAACTGCATGGATCACCTTGGCCCTCCCACTCCAGTGGGTAACTTTGTGTCCTGAGGAAAGGCAGACTAAATATTTTTCTCTCTGCGTGTGTGCATACGTGTGCGTCTGTGCACTCGTTTTTCGCCTTGTCCCATACCTAATGGCACTAGAGTACTCCTGTCAGCAGCAGCAGCTCCTTGCTTTGGCATGACATGCACATCGGTGCAATCCATATCACAGCTTGGAAGCTCAGGAACAGCTGCGTATCTCTTAGAGAGAGATCTGAGCTGTTCAACAGCAGGACACAGGGAAGGATCGGCTGCTCCAGTGGTGACAAGCCTTTCTTGTTAAATGTTTGTTTAAATTTGTCTAGCTTCAGCTTTGACTTTTGGACCGTTCTCTCTCCCTTCTCCTCCCTTCTGAATTAAAGATTTCTAAAATGAAGTCTGCTGTTACACAAACTATGAAGACACTTCTTTGAATGTTTTTAGGGCAACGAGGGAGAAAAGATCTGAAACCATAGACTAGTGCTGGCATCTCATTTGGCCAGCACCAGATGGAAACTGGACCTCAGGTCTTGAATTATGCCTTCAAGTCCAGAAATGAGGTCTGCTCAGACGAGCCATGCCGATTTCAGTGAAGCCAGAGCAGGCGTATGAGCCTTCCTGAGCAAAGATCTTTGCAATTTCACAACTGAAGTTAAAACCCACACATTTCTAGGTGTCCAAATATGGTAAAATAAGCAGAGAAATAATTCCCTTTTCATCGACCAAGAGCTGCCATTCACAACACTAATACAAAGTTTTTAGTCAATTCCAGGAATTTTTTTACTACTTGGAGGAAGGGAAAAATCCAGCACAGTAAGGGTTGTAGCTGTCTTATGTGACTGCTGTTTCTACCCTGAAGGTAAACAGGAAGAGGATCTGATACACTTGAAATAACCAAGATGGTTTAAAGGGAGAATGTGTGATCCTTGCTTCCTGTCTGTGAGACAGAGTTAATCACTGCAAGTAGCTGACAGCATGTGTTTTCTTACAGAGAAACCTCTCTGTGTCATTTCACAGTACACACTTCAGTGGCTGTGTTGCTTCGATGACACAAGATGTACTTTCCTTTCTTCATCATCCTGGGATGTTATGGGGTTTTCCTGCCCTCTGAGAGGATCTTTATTTCAATTCCTTTTAGCATAAATGACTAGATTATGAGGCCAAACAAGGAGGTACCCTGCAGTTCCCATGATGACACACCTCCCTGCTGGTGACTCACCTGGTGATATAAGACTTTCTGTTTGTATTTCTATTAATGGCAAAAATAAACATCGGGTAAGAAAATTACCTCGTTGGTTATTTGTAATTTGTGTGCTGGGCTCTTTCAAGAAATCCGGTTACTTAGTCTTAGGAAATGATACACCAAGATTAGAAGTGACCTGCCCTGTGGAGAAAGATTAGAGTTCACCTGTAGCTTGTGTAAATATTGAGGTTTCCTGCATTGAGCTAGATGTGAGCCAGCGTGTTTGAATTCTGCTCTGGATCCAACTCCAGCTCTCAGCAAACTGGGGAATGCCCTAATGATTCAGATCTGCCTTGAAAAGGGTAAAAGGAGAGTGCTTACCATCAGGAGGAATAGTCACTGACAGACCAAACCCCATTTTGTTTGTGCTTTGTTGCATTTTCCTAGAGTGTCTGTGTCATTATGCCTAAGAGTGATGTAAGTGAGGGTGGAAACAAGTCTGAATGATACTGTCTTTTAGAGCTCTAATTAACTAGGCATTAGTGATTGTAAAACAACTGGCAGTATTTGTGTTCCTATTTAATGGAAGACAGAGTGGAGGTGTAGGCATTTGGATCTCCTGAAAATCAGGCTAGACAACAGGAAGGACATGTAAAAGCATTAGTCTAAATCTGTTAGATTTTAGTAAATGTAGGTGTTCTGCAAGAGCTTTCCTTTGTCTTTTCTCTCTGTTGTTCTGTTTTAACAATGTGCACCACAATGTATCATCTCAGATATCCAAATGATCTAGGATGCCTTCTCTTTCCTATGTTACTCCAATCTCATTACAACCGCGAGAGGTATCATTGGCAGCTGAGTGTCGACCTGGCCAGTGCAATTGCTGGACATAGTTATTAGGAGGGCAGAGTTTTCTAAAGCTAGAAACAAAAGATATAACTCAGAGTTTTCATAGTAAGAATCAACAGCAGTGCTCCTAAATATGAGTATTATTTATTAAAAATTCAGTTTCCTGACTTGTCTAAACTGGTGTAAGTCTGCCAGACTTTTTCTGGCACTGGCCAGTGACTATCCACCTTTAGAAATCTTTTGATAGTCTTGACTCCCTATTGATTCCTTTAATACGCAGTACAGAAAATAACTAAGGAGGCATCCAGTTTTTGCATAGATGTAAGCATATGGAAACTAAAAATGCACGAAAAGCAGCTCTTGTTTCTCCATTTCCTAGGAACTAACAGAATTACGTTGCTCTGGACTAAGGATGTATTGGATTTGATGCTTAACTCTGAGATATTAAACATCTGTATGGATTTCTCACGCTTTTTCAAAATTAAGTCATCTGTTTCGAAATCCCATAACGAACAGAGAATTTATTAGATTATTGAAATTATGGGACTAGCGAGAGTTCATTGCATGTCACTTATTTGAGGGCTTTGAGGTGACAGAAGCTGGGCAGTCCCAACTGGGGGAGAGCTGCTGGGCAGGCTGCTCAGACAGGAGTTGGCATCAGGCAGCAGGGCACAGGCTGGGGTGCAGGGAAGGACTGTTGCCAACCAGCAGTACTCAGTATATCCTCATAATTTTAGGACCCTGATGCATATATGCCTTGTCTACATGTCTAGCTATGCCCGTAGTCAATGTAGATGATCCTTACTGCTTAGACATTATATTCTTGTAACCAGATGGCACATGTTCATGCTCCTTGTTTGTAACTGAATAATCAAAATAGTGGTGCGACCTCATGCAATGCTCTGCTGACTCTTCTCTATGCATTTTCTTCAGTACATGGGGCCTGAGGTATCTCTGTTTGCAAGAACTGTTATAGTTTAGTCATTTGCGTGGGAAAAAAGTGCTACCAAAAGAAAAATATATTCTAAATTATGATTTTACATCTCTAGAGAATTTCTGGATAGTAAACACCAGAGGCTCAATTCCCAACCACACTGAGGTCATAAAGATCAAGAAATTCACTGGCACTGTGTCATAGTGTCTGTGATTTGCATGGAAATCTTGGATTCTTGGATTAGACTCAAAACCATAACCAAATTTTCTCCCTCCAAGTAGCAGGCATGGGATAAGGATGGTCTGTTATTTCTCCATCTCTATTCCCAGGTCTTGTGATAATGACAGCAAAGTTGGCCAGTGTAAGTCTGCAGCTAAGTCTATGGCTAAGATGTAGATCCATTAACAGAAATGTCAGTTTACTATAAAGAGGGCTCTTGTGAAATTTCCCACTGGATTCAGGGAGGTGACAAAAACACAGTGAAACATCCTGAGATTCCCCATCTAGTTTTGCAGTTCCAGGAGGACTGAACAAGTATTTAGAAACCAAAGACTTTAACTGAGCCAAAGCAAATAAAACTTTTTGAGGTTCCTCTCATATTAGTTACAAAGACACTTAAAACCTTTCGGAGACAGATGTGCTGAAGCTGGAAAAATAGAAAAGAACAGAACTGACTTAAAAGCATTGAGTTCTACACAGGGGGCTGGGTTCTTTGAGCTACTGGAGTAGGAGTTTTCTCACACGGTTTAAAAGCGGGAAGGATAAAATGGAGATTATAAAAATAAGAACAGAAGAACAAGGGAAACATTAAAAAGTCAATATTAGCCCAAGATTACAGCCTCACCTCATTATTTTGACCTGGTCAGCTCCTGTGAGCAAAGATATCAACCAGACTAATAACTAAGAAAGGAAGAAACACTCTTCAGCCGTGAGTAGTTGTCAAACAGCACTTACCAGGGTGGTTCACAGTCACTGCTACGGGACAAAAACACGAGCATGGTAACTTTTCCTACTCATTGACTATTAGTCACATCTTGGTTAAACTGAAACACCATTTTAAATATTACAGAAATGTGGCACTTCACTCAAACAAGGCATCTGTTCCAGCAAAATGTTATGTTTTGAACATTTTAAAAAAAAAGTTTTCTGTTTTTAAAGAAAGCATGTGGACATGAAGATGAGTCAGTTGGTTTGAGTGGTTACTGTATTTGAAGTTATTTTGAATCATGTAAAAATTAAAAATACTCTGAAAGAAATCACTTTCCTGAAATATTACTTTAGTGGTTTTCTTTGCCTTTGTTTTATTTTTATCTTTCCATTTTACCAGCCACTCGGTGAGGGAGAAAATAGCAAACTTTTACAACTCAGAAAGATCAGGAGATTACACATATAGTCCTGTAGTTGTGGGATTCTGAATGGAGAGCACAGATGAAACATCAGCCGCAACCGGACTCCCCTTAGAGCGTTAAGAGATTCCAGTTAAAAGTTTAGGTTTTCTGTAAACACTAGGATTATATCTACGACCTTGATAATTTGACAATTCTTAAAATAAGTGGAACTCAGGGAATATCCAGAATCTTATAAACCAGAGTATTCTGAGCAGTGATACTCCCCATAGCTGTCTAGAACAAAACAGGGGACAATGAAAGCCGAGGGGATATTTAAATCCAAGGAGCTTCTAAGACTTTAGTAAGACTTTCCAGGAGTGATACTCCCCATAGCTGTCTAGAACAAAACAGGGGACAATGAAAGCCGAGGGGATATTTAAATCCAAGGAGCTTGTAAGACTTTCCAGGGAGGTAGGGCCCCATTTGTCAGTTTGGCTAAATATCTTCACTCCATATGTTTTCACATTTTGCTCTTAAGCTTTTAATGCATTTTACATTAAACAGTGATCGAAAAAAAGAAAATTATCCTGGGATAATTTCAGGAAGCTGTTTTTCTCCTCCCGGTGGTGTGTTCTGCCCATCAGGCTACAGAGCGGGTGTCTTGCCTGCTGCTGGCCTGGCCAGAGGACTCCTGCCTTCTTGCCCACACTGTGAACCCCACCTGCTGCCTGTGGAAAATGCCCTTCCAGGGGCAATGTGCTATAGCCCAACTATTTGAGCATCCTGGAGCAACAAAAGGCAGAGGGTTTAGTCCTTTTAGGCTGAGAGAAGACAACACCTAGGTCAAGGACTTCCAAGAGATGTGCTGGAGCTTTTGGGATTCACCGAGGAGGTGCCTGTTCCTGAAGCACAACCAGAGAAGCCTGCCTCGTGCTGTCAGAAGCACCTGACACCTTGGGCTATCCTCAAAGCACACAGGTCCCACAGGCGACTCACCTACAGGCACAACCATCCCCGCATGCCTGAATTTTTTCCCCAATGGGTATTAGTGAAACATTACATGGAGAAACTGTACTTCAACAACTGTGATGGAGACAGCTCTTTGAAGAGTGGTTTTACATTTGCATTTGTGGCTCTCCTGAAACTACCCACTTGCCTACCCTGGCAGCAAGGTCCTGCCTGCCAGGGAAATGTGAGCTGGGCAAGGCAGTGGTGTGCTGATGCTGCTACGTGTGGGCACCGATGTTTGCTAAAGTAGCTGGTGCAGTGAGTGTTGATATGGTACAGGAGACAGAAATGGCAAGATATTTTAGCTTGAATTCCTCAGCTGCAAGGGGAGGTTGTTGCAGAAATTTTTGAAGGGAGCGGGTGGGGGTGGGGCGGGAAGTGTGCGTGCTGTTGATCCCTGCTGTTAATGTGGATGTGCTATGGATCAGAACAGGCGGGGACAGTGATCCTCTCGCAGTCTGAAAGAAAAGAAATTAAAATGGAAAAAATGCTCCTTGCCCAGTTCAGATTAATTCTACAAAGTATTGTTTTGGCATAAAACTTACAGACCTCTTCTAGAAATTAAAATAAGATAGCGCTGCAGCTAAGGCCTCTCACAAGGGTGCATTCTGACATTCATTCCTTCCCTTCCTTCACCCCTGCTGCCTGCATTGCTGAAAACCTGTTACAAAGCAAGAGAAGGGGGGTTTTAGCCTGGAGAAAAGGAAGCTGCAGGGAGACCTAATTGCTCTCTACAAGTTGTAGAGAGGTGGAGGTTGGTCCCTTCTCCCATATAGCAAATGACAGGATGGAGGAAATGGCTTTAAGTTGCATCAGGAAAGATCTAGGTTAGATATCAGGAAGAACTTCTTTACAGAGACGGTTGTGAAGCATTGGAACAGGGAGGTGGTGGAGTCCCCATCCCTGGAGGTGTTTAAGAGCCCTGTCGATGTGGTGCTGAGGGACATGGTTTAGGGACCCTGGCAGTGCAGGGTGAACGGTTGGACTCGATGATCTTAAAGGTCTCTTCCAACCAGATGATTCTGTGATTCTATGATTTGCCTGGATGCAACAGCAACAAAAAAGAGACCTTGTACCTCTGTGGTAGAAAAGATCAGAGACTATGGTAGAGAAGCACTCTCTGCTACCACTGCACATGAATGTTGTCTTCACCTGTGCTTAAGACTTCTTGCCTGGCTTTTCTGGCTGTATGAAACCAATGCAAAAAGCAAAATAATCCCACAATCAAGATGGCTTTGCAGTGGCCAGTGTGAGTACGGTGCTATTGCACGTGGCAGGAGGACTATCAGGTGGAGAGAAGACAGACCCCACCACCTGCAGTGCAAACAATTGAAATGCAGGGAAATCAATGCTGCAGTAGCTGCTGCCCTTGTGGCTGATGATGGGCAGCACGCTTCAGGTAAGGCCCATTTTGCTTCAGTTCCTGAGCTGTTGGTTGCCTTCTCCAACTGCTCCTGCCTGTGCTCCAGCTAGGGGAGAAGAACAGGACTATAATCCAGTGAAGTTGAAGTAAGCTATTTTCTACAATGTACTGATTTAAAGCTGACCTTCTGAAATCTTTTGGAGTCTGTGAAACCTCATCTGGAAATATCAGGGTAAGACGCTGAATGCTCTACTTCTCATTAATTCATTAGAACTATAAAAGTGGTTGGGAAATTCCCTTATTTAAAAAATGTTGTAAGCTTGAACTGACAACTAAAGCTTCATGCAAATTGAATAGTTTTGGGGAAAAGCATGCAGTTGTGTTCAGGATGCTTTAAATATTCTTTGTAGCATTCAATTTATTCTGTTTTGACTCTCAAATATAATTTTGTCTATATAGATGGTATTTGCATGAAAGTCAAAATGAAGTGTTTCTCCCCTACGCTTTTGCTTTTGGAGTTGATGCAGTCCTATAAAATTGTTTGGTTTTGATAAAACTGATTTTTTGCTGATGAGAAAATTTAATAAGGTCCTTTTAACCAGCTTTGCACAGAGCGTGTTTCTTCATACTGTTTTGATGCCTTGTCTTCTAAAATTGACATAAAACAGAAAACCCAGAATTACGCAAACATGAAAAGCGATGCTCGGTTTGCTGATTTCAAAGTACTGTGGTGCTGAAGTCTCATGGTGCCCCTATTTTGTCCCTTTTCCCTTCTATGGAAATTGTTGGTCTATGTGCCTGAAGTGTGGTTATGTCATGCTGTGGTATTGCAGATGGTTTCGGCCACCACAGAAAAAATCATGGTTAGAGGGAGTGTGTGAGATGTGTGGACCTTTGAAAGGTTCAAGCATGCGATGAATGTGCTTCTTTATCTGAAATGTAGGATGCCTTCTGCATTCATAAAGCAATATTTTTTGCAGTAAATGAGCTATGAAAAAACATAATGATTCATGAAAAAAATCCTACTTGTACTCAGTTGCATGATCATCTTACTGCTACTTGCTTTTTTTCCTAAGCACGAGTCTGGGTGTGGGTGCGCAGTGGCATGTGCATAGGGGAAGGGGGAACCGTGCGTGCATGTGAGTTTATATATGGAATTAATATATGGATTGGGATATTCTTTTTAGGCCTGTAAAGTGTGCGTGCTGCTTTTATTCATTAGCACCTACAAAGGACTAATTGCCATCAGGCATGTAGGTGGAATTTTTGGCAGTGAGCAAGAAACGTAATAGGTTTGATGACAACCAATGATCTGCCAAAGCCTTGTCAGAAGAAGAAGCTAGTTTTGCTGTCACTCACTCACCCCTATAAATTCAAATGCAGATGCTTCCAGGGAGTGTGTGGCACCCATCCAAGTCAGCGTTTGAAACAGAGGGCTCCAATACTGCGCATACAGATAGCGCTGTAGCTGCAGCTGCTGCTTAATGCTTGAGGTGAGAGGGAAATGTGAAAGCTGGACACAGGAGGATACGAGCTGCTCTGCCCTTTCTGCGGGAGTGACAATAGGGGCAACAAGGACCCTCCTGGTGTGGGTGGTAGCTGCCCTGCGATGTCCAGCAGGACCTCTCGCTGGGGAAGCTAAGGACAAGAATTTACTTTGGGCTTGTAAAGCCCATGAGAGTCATGGGAAATCAAGGATGACTTTGCTGGGGTCCATCTGGTGATGCTGGCCAGTGTGGTACCCTTGCGCCTAAGCGGCAGCAGTGTTTTTCAGGCATTATCAATATTGGGTTCATAGCTGCTGATGGAGGACTGGAGACCCTGCAACCCAGCGGGCCAGAAAGGGCCCATTTGATCTTTGACTTAACCTTGGAGGTCACGCTTTTGCCCTCTTGTCTGTTAGCTGTAGTTCTTCAGCTGGGAATTAAAGCTCTTGCAGAAAATCTCAGAGAAGCCCAGCATAATAAAAGTGATGTGGCTAGAAACTGCTAGTGTGTTAAATACTTGTGCTGCTGTGAGCAGCGTGTCAGCTGCGGCTGAAAACTTGCCTGGAGGGTACCTCTAGAATGGATATCTGCCATACCAAAAGGCACTACGGAATGTCCATGTAAGGAACATTACATAAACAATGGCAGTTTTAATCTCTCTATCAAAATAAAGCAAATTAAACCATTTGAAAGAAAACTAGCCTTCGCTTTTGCAGTATTAAGGTCTGTGTTTTTCATTTTGGTTGGAAATTGTGATTATATTCCTTAACAATTAATATATTTGGGTCTACGGATGAGTTCCAAACGTATCTGATGCATAAGTCAGGCCCCTGTTAACATTGCTTTTGACTTGCATACATCTAAACCTCCATTTATGGCAGGACTTGAAGAAATTCATCTGATGTATGACAAGGAACTGTCTTTACAGCTTTCTTCAGGTTATTCTAAGAATAAATGTAATCCTTTAGCTAGTTGTGTAAAGCAGGTATTAACTGTTTCTGAGGGCTTACATTGTTGCGGTTGAGGTGAATGAGATGAGTCTTTCGAGTATGGCTCAAGTTCTCTTTATATTCCAGAGTCAAAGGATTCCTCTGCTGGGCTTTCCGACTCCGTACCTCTCCTATCACCTCAGATGACCTCCTTCTTCCCCCTCTCCCTGAAAAGGAGGGAGAGGTGCTAATTCTGCTGGAATGTGGCATTTATCACCTGCTGCATTCCAGGGGGATTAGTGTGGTTGCTACTTCATACTGTATTTGTTTCCATATAGTCCATATTCTTTGATTCATACCCATAACCTTTTGTACAGCTTGGAGTTAGCTGTAAGAAATCAGTACAGAAGTTTTTGAACTCTGTGTAGCTGATCATGTAAAAAATTTAAATTAATAACAATCCCCCCAAAAAGGAGCGGGCAGTGAGAAATCATGAGTGGAAGTAGGATATCTGTTTAAACAAAAAAAAAAAGAAAAGTTATACATAAAATCACATATTGGACTAGTTACTGTGGTGTAGAACTCTTTCCATAAAAAAATATTGTTTCTTAAGTGTGTCACCAGGCTGTTGCGAGACTAATAAATGCTTGTTAATCACTTTGACAGCTTCAAAAAAGGTGCTATGAAAGTAATAGTTATTTCTGTTCTGCTTTTTTTTATTTTCCGTATTACAGTTGTGATCGGGAATTGGAACATCTACTTTTATCAAATGGTGGGTGGTATCTACTTCAGTTCTTATGCCTATTTCTCCAAGTCACAAACTGACATTGGAATAACAAATAAAGAAGAAACGTAACAGGGTGATCCTATAGTTCATTTCTCATAACGTGACAAGAACAATTCATTCAAATAAAAATAATTCTTCATTTACCGCACATGTAATTAGTATACTTACGCAGCAAATTCTTCAAATTAGCGAGCCAGGGATTTTGGGGCCAAATTCAGTCACGCTTTCATGAGACGCCTTGCCAAATAATTTAGTACTGGCCTTTCTGGTGATAAGTGCTATTCACTGTAGCAGATGTTGCACCATAAATTTATTGAAGAAGATGGAAACCTGGTTGGTTAAGGTCTGATGGTCTGTGGAGTCTACAAAAAGTTAGTTCATGCTTTTATACGTGCCCTTTTCCATGTTTTCATTCTTGGAATGTCACTGAAAGACAGCTTTACAAACATAGAACTGCTCGCTTCTGCTTTCTAGATGTGGTCACTCTAGTATTTGCCACAGAGATATTAAGTAGTTGCTGAAGGGAAAGTACACTTGTGAATGGAGGTGGGCGTAGCTCATAGTCTGTTAGTATCAAGATAATTAGATAGAACTGAGCCTATCTGATTTATGGAAAACTGATAATAACAGCACCTGAATTTACGCTAGCCAAGGAAAAATTAAGAATATGATCAATCTTTATGTCCAAGGGCATGAACTGTTCACCAGCTGTGCTCAGAACTTCCCCCTATGATACACCCAACACAGCCTGGTATCCTGTTGGAGTTTTTTGTTCTCCTCTGGAGAATTGCACCCTTTCTCTTAAGCACGCCACTTGCTGAGAGGACATTCAACTAAAGAACATAGAAGCACCTTTTCTTCTGTAGCTGTATCTTGTTTCTCCACATAAGTACTGCCAGAGTATTTAATTGAACCTGTTTCTTATTTGTTACACAAGTGGTGTGTTTTGTTTTTCAAGTCCAGAGTGCCTTTATTATCTTGTGATGCTTGTGAATGTTAAGCCAGTAGGTAGAGTTAAAATTACTTTAGTTGTGAAGACCAGGCTTCGGTCTGAGCATGGTACTGCTGAGAGATGCAGACATGTAACATTTCCTTTCTTTTGGGGTGGATTACAGTCCTTCAGATAATATTTGTAATGCACGTATCAACTAATGATTGATCAACTAATGCTTGCAATCTATATATTGGCCAACGATCTCAAGAGTTTGGGGTCCTCCATGCAAATGCTCTGTGTTTCCCTGGTGATCTTCTTCTCAAAAACTTAGGAGATGTTGCTGTTGGTGAATTAATCTTGACTTTAGCTCCCTTTTCTTTTTCTTGTATAGTAATTCTTGCTAGTGGATTTTCATGATCCAGCCTTTCCTAGCCTGGTCTTGGCTGATTTTTTCTCTCTCTCCAAAGAGAAGCTCACTGGAGCAGTAGGATCTGTGTAACACAATAGTTTCTTGAAATTTCAGAAATTCTGGCCCTTCTACTTGTAGAATTGGAAATGCAGAACTGAGGCCTGGGGTAAGCCCTGCAGCTCTCATGATGCGTGGTCTGCGGGAGGATATGTCCAACATTAACAAATATAGAGTATATTTGCTTGGAATCAACATACCTGGATGACCTCATAAAAACTCCCAGTAAAGAATATTCTACAGCCTCTCTAGCTGGCCTTTCCAGTGCTTCATAACCATTATAAATAGATACTTGGAGGAAACTACTGCAAATTAAGCCAAATTCTCCCCAAGCTACTCCGAGTGCATATAAAAAGCATTGGTCTGTAACTGCTTCTTACAGATCTGAAGACTGTCATCATGTTCTGCTCCCCCTCTCTCCTCCCTGGTCTCCTCCAGAGTAAAAGAGGATAGTTCCTTCATCCTTTTTTCATAATAGCCATTTTTCTAGTCTCACAAATTTGCCTTGATTGACTCTACGGCAGAGTGCTGAAAACTTGCCTCAATTTGACATTTGAGGCCTCAACAGAATGGAGCAGAGCAGCACAATTATTCCCTAAAAGCCAAAATAGTTGAACCAAAATCAATTTTTTTCAAGTATTTTGGTGCTGTCAGTTGTGTACCAGTGCAGGCTCAAGTAGATAGGGAAGGCTGGTTGAAAATGTCTTTTTTAATTTTAATTACAGAGGTAAAAAACATTAATGTTTAATTCAAAGAAAGTATGAACCGTGATTTCTTTTGTCTTTCTGAGGTTGAGTGAAACAGGAGGATGTACTGTATTTCAGAAGGCAGAATGAGGTACAGAAATGCACTTCCCTGGTACATAGTTTTGCATTTCTAATGGAGCTGGACTCCAAGTTGCTGCGTTCTCTGTGGTGTTTGTTACACACAGACGTTGCAATTTGCTGGACATAAAACGCATCTGAGCATACTCACAAGCTAATTTGATGAAACATCCATGTGCGTATGAGTATGCAAACTATGGAAGGAATTTTTGCTGTAAAAGATAACAAATCTATAGCTCGTTTTTTATTATCTTTTTTTCAAAGTATTGACATGTTTTTGAAAGGAAAAAAGAGGAACAGAGGTGAAATGGATGTTTATTTTTTAGGCTGTTTAATAAAAGAGCAGGATTTTCCAGTTGTGCAAAGCACTGCTTGATGAAAAGCCTGTCTGTGGAACACCTAATTTAGTGTTTGAGGAGAGTCAGCATCAGTTTACAGTATTATTTAAGAGGAAATGATTTAGGGCCGATTTATGTTTGTGGGGTGGGTTTTGGTGGTGTTGGTTGTGGTGGGTCTTTTTTTTTTTGGCAAGCTAAGCCATCCAATGACTTGAGTGTGGATGTTAGTGGAGGCTGTATGTTCTTTTTATGTTATTACACCAGGCACCCTTTAAAGTGCCTGAGAGTGGATCTTGGTCTGTCAGATTGGAAAACTGACTGCTAAGCTACAAAATAGTGGGAACTGTTTTTAAAAGTTCATTTGCACATACGAAGTTTGTTCTGGCAAGTTCAGCATCTTCACACGAGCAAACGATACAACATGGCATCTCAATCTGAACATCGTCATCATTCAGGGAAGTGCTGAGGTACATGCCTACCAATTGGCAAGTACTTACACACGTGTGTCTCCTGGGGAGGTGTGCTGTCCTAAATCCAGGCCTACAAAAATACCCGAAGTAAATAAAATACGGGTGGGTTTTTTTATTGTCTCACCAAAAAAAAAAAAAATCATGTTATCCACCTCTGTTTCACCTGTTGCTCATTAAAATTGTCTTAGTGCTTTAATAACTTATTGCTCATCAAATCCTCCTTTTGGACTCTTGTAGCATTTAGGAGTCTAACGCTTTCACCAGCCTGTGGTCCTATTATGTCCCATGTGAAGAAGAGCAACGTACGTTTCTATTTTCTTTTTTTTTCTCCACTCAGTGGAAAAAACATTGAAGCCAAAAGATTTTTAGGTTGGCATGGCTTTGTAACAGTTGTGCATCTGATCTGTTTCCATTAGAGTGTCACAGGGGAAAAAGGTTTTCATTGTTGCATTTACTTTGTGATCATGGAGAACTCCCGGTCGGGAATGGATAAGAGACTTTATGCTTCTCGTGAGTCAGTGCAGTGTTAAACATGGTACTGCAGAGGTATCAAGCAGATCTTAGTTGCATAAGGCAACTCTGAAGTAAAACATATCTTTAAAGAGAAGCGAAGACCACAGCTGACAGCCGAGTTATACGTTCTTTTGTATGGAATAATCTGTTGAACGGATTTCTTTTTGTTTTGTGTTTGTCCCTTAAAGTTGTTGTTATTCCACATTTCTCTTTCTATGAATCATTCAGTAATATTAAACAAATTCCTAAGAGTGAGCAAATGTTACTCACCTTTTTCCTTACACAGGTAGCCGCGTAGGTGGACACGTGGAGGCAAGTTGGACTGTAGACATTGCTCTATTTTCAGCATATCCTTCTAATCCCTGGAATAGATCAACTTTATGCAGACCAGGGTAGGAGCATTATCCAGATATTTACCACATGACTAAAAAGTAATAATAATGGGGGG
>NW_010423859.1:89785-92693 GCF_000710305.1 Buceros rhinoceros silvestris
GAGATGAAGACAGGGGGGCGGAATCTCAATCAAAACAGACAACTCCTTTCACATAGATAAGACTCACCTGGCTGTGGGCCTGCTGGATTTCTCGCACGCCACATAACAGGATAAAACCACCAGAAAGCGAAAAGGCATTTTTCTTCCCTTCCTTCCACAAGGCAAAGCACAACAATGCCAGTTTTAGCAAACAATACTAAACCCCCTGTAGTTTAGAGATGCTGAGAGTCCAACCAGAAAATGTATCATCTTTAAATAAGGAACCCAGACAGTATGTCATCCTTCACTCCTGATACAACTCCTAAAACCCTGGCCCGTTCTTAATACTCTTCCACATTATGTCATGTCCTCCAGCTGCCATTCTAGCAAAGCCATTTTCAACAAACTCAGTCCTATGACGTACACTTTTTTAGTCAAATTCTCTCTTAGCCTTAAACCCTTTTAGTCTTTTCCCTGCCACTTCTGTTTCGTGTGGCTTTGTGCTGTAGTTCTCCACTGTAATGCTGGAACACCTAGCAAAGACAGCTCGAATAGCTACTTGAACAAAAATTTCATGGACTTCTATGTTTTGGGAGAGTTCAGACTGTGCTAGTTCAGCCTTCCAAAATGTTCAAATCCAGTGACAAAAATTAGACTCGGGTTTATTGCTGTTGCTTCAAATATCCTTGATGTCAGGATTATAAAAATTTGTTGATTAACTGAATATCCGTTCCTCAAGTGGTGGCAGGACAGGGACAAAGGGTCATTTGCTTTGGGGGATGGGGGGGGTGGGGCACTGTAAAAAAAAAAAAAATTGGCAAAAGTTATCTGCTGTCTCCCCCCCGAATGTTTGTGAGTAGCAAATGCCTTCATCTTCCCACTAATGTGTTTTTGTAAAGAGTTTTTTGTATGTTTAGGGAAGAGGTGTGCTGCACTTTAAAATAACTAGTATTTACTAGCATGTCTAATAATCAAAGCATTACTCAGATGCTCCTTGGAGGTCATTTATTATAGTGGATCTGCAGAACACTCCTGGATTTGTTCGAGCTAACCTCTTTATTTGGACTTTCTGACAAAATCCTGGTATAACCTACAGTCAGAATCAGTTTAAGATTTGATTACCCCATAAGATGTCCCTCCTAGCTTCGGACTTTGGTTGAGGCCTCATATTGCACCTCAAATATTAGCAATAGGCCTGTCTTGCTGTACTTGCATCAGTTCACACATAATGTGTTAACCTTGTACCGATCGTGGGTATAAACCATAACTGGCTGGAGTCGAGACAGCCTTCCATTTCTCCCTTCCCGTTAAAAATGCATGCGATGATGGTGAAGCTTCAGATTTCTTATGGTTATAGTCCTGGTAAATTGTACACAAAACATATGTATCTCTCTTTGCTTTTATAAATGTAATCGATGTTGCATAAATGGATGCGGCAGTTTATGCTGAATTGCTGTGCCAAAACAATGTCAGCAATGCCAAATCTGGACGTACTCTTGGAAGACAATGCTTTCTTCCCAAAGGCATTCATGTAACTGTCCCCAAAAGGAAAGGGTAACGGAGCTATCCTAAAAATCCTGATTTTTTTATTGTGTTATAAACTATAAATACATATATAAAATCTATATAAACCTGCTTAAATTAATCGTGAAGTCATTCATAACTTCAAAATGATTTACGATGGGATGGGGAGAGAAGCACGTAAAAGATGGCTCGTCATTACTCTCCTCTTATATACAGCGCAGTTCTCAGCAGTAATGAATATATTAACCAAAGAAATGAAACCTTGATCTCTCTCTGAAGTATCCTGACAGCATGTTTCATGAATCCCTCCGTGGGGAAAGTATCCACTCAACCACCAACCACTGGCTAGGTTCAGTTATATATGGAGATGCTGCTTAAACCAGCTTTGCTTTGGTGGGGTTTTTTTTGTAAGTACATCACTGCTGGTATTAAAATTTAATATAGTTTATACAATAAAAACCTTGTGTAATTTTTTTAAATGTGGTGCAGCTTTGATTGCATTTCACATGGTTTAACATGTTTAGAGAATTCTTTTAAGAAGTTTTACCATTTTAATTAAATGCAGACATTTATAAATGTTTCATGTCTGAAAGTTGTGTTTGGCTGATGCGAGGTCTGAAACGAAATCAGCCTGGCTCTGCCTTATTAACGAAGTAAATTTCATATTTATGGTGTTCTGACTTTTTTATAAGGTTTTATCACTCAGTGATAGGGAATATGTTCTCAGCAATGCCTGCAGTGACTATAGCTGCCAGCTGTAACCCACCTCTTCCTGGAGAGTCATGAAATGAGCTGTTGCAGCATGAAAGTTCAGCCTCTCTGCTGGAGAAACCTCCCTGTGAGCTGTTCGGAGTCACTCTCGCTGGCACGTCTGCCTCGGCACTACTGTCTGTGTGGCTCATAGAGGAGCCAGATGGGCCGGCTCTCATTTTTGGCTGTTGGCCTTATGGAAAGATGAAGAGAAACCCTTGGTCTTTAAGGTGTCCCTTATGTGGAGCAGAGGCCAGCAGCAGTCTTGCCTGATTCAGCCACCACAATGACACACAAGGAGCAGTCTAGAGGATGTAGAAATAAGTGGTAATGGAGGTCACTCCTAGAAAGTTTTGTAATCTTCTGCCATGTGGTCGCTGGAGGATTTTTGTTGTCTTTACAACTGGCAGTGGGTTTTAAAGCCAGTTCAAGATGTATTTCTGTTTCTGCTCTGGAGGTCTCTGAGCATCACCCTATTGGGACACCTGTGAGAAATCCTGAAAAATACCACGTGCCCAGTGTAAGACAGTGCTCCTGGAGCACCATTACTCATAAGACAGGGGGTGGGGGTGTCTTTTCCTAATCAAAGCAGCAGAGAGGGACAAGATGAAGATTTCATCACAGCTCTGAGAGGCAGAGTAGTGGTGAGGGAAAG
>NW_010423859.1:92810-114993 GCF_000710305.1 Buceros rhinoceros silvestris
AGATTGTGATGGCTTCACAATTTGCCTCTGTAAAGCTCATAATTCTGTAATGAGTAAGCAGAGATACCCCAAAGCAAACAGAACTTAAGACCAAGTTCTGAGTTACAACTCTTTCAGCTTTGTGGGTTGTTTTGGGGCTTTTTATTGTTTGTTTTTGTGGTTTTGTTTTTTTTTTTTTTGAAGACTCTTTCAGTAGTTGATAGATGACTTTTTTCTTTGATTAATTGGGGTAGGGAAACGGTCTGTGAGGAAAACCTCCAGGATTGATTGGAGTTTTCATTGAAAAGGCAGAGAAAACACTTACATATTCTCTTTTTAATCTTTTAATTTTTATTCTTTCCTGAATGTACTGGGAACTTGCCATGTTCTGGGTCAGGAAAAAGACCACGACCAGTTTATTATTATTTTTCCTTTTAATGAAGCTGATTTCTTTTCCCAGTATATGCACTTTGCAGTCCACTGATTTGGACAGGAAAATCTGTCCTTGTTAAGAAAAGTACTGAATAAAACAGAGCTGTTAGCCCATATCCAAAAATATTTTATGTTTTTGTTTTGGGTTCTGCTGGAAATGCTTCATTAACTTTGCCTTAGGACACTAATTAACAAACTGGCCATTAATTGCTGGTAATAAGGAACTTGTCAGCAGTCATTGTTTCCTTAAACTGCCTAAATTCAAGAGGACAAGTTTGGAAGAAAGTACCTCTCTGAAAGATCCTTGTCTTTCCTCCCAAAAGAGAGAAACTCCCAGTAAGTGAATGAAAAGGACCTTGGGACTATTTATTACCAGATACTGTTAGTTTCTGAAGCCGCAGGGTTTCATCTAGAACTGGCCAGTAACGTGATGCTAGAGTAGACTCTTTCCTTGATAACACTTCTTGCCTTTGACTGGAAACAAACCTCACTAAAAATAGTCATGAGGGTGAGTGATTTCATTCCCAAGGATTGAAGTGGTAGCCACGTATGTATTTCTTGCCTGTCTTCACTTATCTTCTTCGTGTAATAAATGGAATGATGACAGATACATGTGGTGACATTAACAGCCAGCAATAACAATGGCTGCCATTTACTCTGGAGGCGAAAATTTGGGCTGAAATTGGAACAGGTATCTTAGGCCCCAGGGCATTTGGAGAGAGGTTACTGTACTCAGAGTTAGGGGTGGAAAAGCATTCCACTAAACAAAGGTGATAGTAATGCTTGGGGAATTCACAGACAACTTCTGTCATCTTGCATTCTGGAAGGATACAAAGCCTCTATCTTCATAATTCCTGATTTAAAAAAAAAAAAAAAAGATGGGAAAATGGGTGCAAACCCAGATGGAATTCTTTGATTCAGAAGTGTTAGCAGGGGCTTTTATGTTCTGTAGGTTATGCGGAGATTTAAAAAAAAAAAAAAATTAAACAAAGAGAAATCCGGAAGTATTGAGAATGAGAGCATGTTGTTCGGCTCTTCTGTTTTTCTTATGTTGACCTAAGGAGGTCAGTTTTTCATTTAACAATGAACAGTGACCCAAATGACCATAGATGGGAAAATGGGTGCAAACCCAGATGGAATTCTTTGATTCAGAAGTGTTAGCAGGGGCTTTTATGTTCTGTAGGTTATGCGGAGATTTAAAAAAAAAAAAAAATTAAACAAAGAGAAATCCGGAAGTATTGAGAATGAGAGCATGTTGTTCGGCTCTTCTGTTTTTCTTATGTTGACCTAAGGAGGTCAGTTTTTCATTTAACAATGAACAGTGACCCAAATGACCATCCCTTGTTTTCCTCCATCAGGTAACCTTTTATTCTTTTTCATGGTTTACAATACCTTTTTAAGCATCTGGTGCTTGGGGAGTTTGACCTTGACATTCCTGTGAGAAGGAGTAGATTGAGGTGATCCACTATGGTATCCTTGTCTTCATTTTAATATCACGTGTTTCTGTGGAATGTTGAGATTACTTAGACATATATTGGTGTTTGGATTATAAAAGCTTGTCAAATTAACTTTGATTACTGCAAAATGTATTGATGGAGGAATAAACTTTGGTAGCATTTGAAATTCAGATGCATAAATGCACAGAGAAATAATGTTCCATGTCCAAACTGAAAAAGTTTTGAAGACTTGCAGATCTTAATTAAATAAAATCAGTCACATAATTTTAATGGGATGTAACTCCTCTATTTAATTCCCTTTCTCTCTCTCTCTCCAATAACCTTGCAAAGTTTTTTGGGAAAAAAATGTATTTCTGTCAAGAGAAAACAAAGTATAAATGCACATTTCTTTGCTTCAAATCATGGTCAGTTTACTTACTTGTAGAAGACATTTTGGTGTGGCAGAGAAGAGAGTATTTCAGGAGCTTGAATATATTTTTTTATTATTAATTTCTTCATACTTTTCATTTTGGCCTTTAATTAACGGTGCACAGGGGAAAGAAGCGTAGAAAAATAATGGTTTCCCAAATCTAGACATACATAAAATACAAACAAGAGGAAGCAGAAAAGTTTAATGAGACTACATGTCAGAAAAGATTTAGTGACCTTATGGTGCTAAAATCAAGACATATTAAACCTGATAGACCCTTTTTAAAGGGCCAAGTGTTTGTCTCTGTTAAGCCAGATTTGCTGAAATGAGTGGTGGGTTGACCCTGACTGGACGCCAGGTGCCCACCAAGCCACTCTATCACTCCTCAGCTGGACAGGGGATAGAAAGTCTAAAACATGGAGTAAGAAAAGACTGGCACAAGGCTTAGTGTGGCAGGTTATCCTTGGCTGAACTCCATCTGCCCACCAAGCCACTCTATCACTCCTCAGCTGGACAGGGGATAGAAAATATAACAAGTTGTGTGGGTCAAGGTAAGGACAGGAAGAGCACTCACTAATCACTGTCATGGACAAAATGGACTTAACTCAGGGAATGAGAAATAAAATGATACCTTAAGTCAAACACCTTATCCCACCCGCTCCCTTCTTCCTGGGCTCGACTTCACTCCCCATTTCTCTATCTCCTCCCCACCAGTGGAGCAGGGGGATGGAGCGTGGGGGTGTGGGTCAAGGTAAGGACAGGAAGAGCACTCACTAATCACTGTCATGGACAAAATGGACTTAACTCAGGGAATGAGAAATAAAATGATACCTTAAGTCAAACACCTTATCCCACCCGCTCCCTTCTTCCTGGGCTCGACTTCACTCCCCATTTCTCTATCTCCTCCCCACCAGTGGAGCAGGGGGATGGAGCGTGGGGGTGGCAGTGAGTTCATCACGCATTGTTTCTGCCACTCCTTCCTCCTCAGGGGGAGGACTCCTCATACTTTTCCCTGCTCCAGTGTGAGGTCCCTCCCACAGGAGACAGTCCTCCACGAACTTCCCCAGCATGAGTCCTTCCCATGGGCTGCAGTTCTTCATAAACTGCTCCAGCATGTGTTCTTTTTCACAGGGTGCAGTCCTTCAGGAACAGACTGCTTGAGTGTTGGTCCCCTGTGAGGTCACAAGTCCTACCAGCAAACCTGCTCCAGCATGGGCTACTCTGTCCATAGGACCACAGGTCTTGCCAGGAGCCTGGTCCAGCATGAGCTTCCCACAGATTCACAGACTCCTTTTGTTGCATCCACCTGCTCCAGTGTGGGGTCCTCCACAGGCTTCAGGTGGAAGGTCTGCTCCCCTGCAGACTTCCATGGGCTGCAGAAGAAGCAGCATCACCATGGTCTTAACCATGGGCTGCAGGGCAATTTCTGCTCTGGCGCCTGGAGCACCTCTTCCCCCTCTTTCATAGACCTTGCTGTTTCTCTCACACATTCCCATTCCTCTCCTGGCTGCTATTGGGTAGCAACACTTCTTAAATATGTTATCACAGAGGTGCTCCCACTGTCACTGATTGGCTTGGCCTTGATAAGCAGCAGGTCCATCTTGGAGCCTGCTGGGATTGACTCTATTGGACATCGGAGAAGCTTCTAACAGCTTCTCACAAGAAGCCACCTCTGTAGCCTCACCCTGCTACCAAGACCTTGCCATGCAAACCAAATACAATGAGCAAAGAGAAACAACAGTCGCTTTGGAGAGCTCTTTTCAAGTATTTTACTAACTGCAGCAACAAAGGGATAATGCAGTGACAACATTTCCATAGGTCATTTGTGAAAATTGGGCCTACCTAATTCAGCAAGGCTTTAGGCTTGCTGAGGAGGCATGGCAGAAGATGAAAATAATGTGTTGGGTTAAACTCTAAAGGCAAAACTGACTGGAAAATCATATTTTGAGAGAAGCCATCAAGTTTCTCTGTCAAACTTGGTATTTTTATCAGTGATCAGGCGGAGAATACAGAACGTGCCTCATGCTTCTAAGTTGGGAAGGGCAGGGAGCTATACTGGAGAACTTAATTTCAGAATTTAAGTGTTTAAAAACCGTGTGGATCTGGTGTTGAGGGACATGGTGTAGGGATCCTGGCGGTGTAGGGGTAGCGGTTGGACTCGGTGATCTTTGAGGTCTTTTCCGGCCGGATGATGATTCTGTGATGAATGATGAAAAGCTGTTGTAGTGATTGTTGTAGTTTACAAGCAAAACACAAGCCAAATATACACTGTTGTTGTGGGGGCAGACGAGAAAGTGTATCAGGATACTTTGAGGGGAAGTATATCTTGGAAAAGATATGAAGAAAACTTGTACTATACTACACATGCTGTGGCAAGACTGAAACTGGAGGATGGTAGTCAGTTTTAGACTCTAACCTACCAGAATGGTGGAATCCAGTGGAGAGGATCCAGTCAGCAACAGCTGGATGACACAAGGCATTCCCGGGATGGACTATGGCCTTAATTTGGGCTTGCTAATTTAAAGTAGAGGAGACTGAGTTAAGGGTACGATTACAGTCTTCAGATATTTGTGAGACTGATGCAAACTGCAAAGAATTTTTTTTTTTTTACTATGCCCACATAAGGAGAAATAATGAGCTTATACAGCACAGAGAAATGTGAAGGTGACACGTTAGGAAAACTTTTCAAACAGTAAGGATACTGGTGAGTTGCCATAGGCTAGTAGAAACTTTCTGTTGTCTATAGGTACTATGGATGTGTTTTCATGGCCGTGTTGGATGAACGTCTGTCAATAAAGGCATAGCTATTCTTGACTTTTGGAGTCACTGTGGGTTTGTGGGTCTGCTGTGGACTGGAGCAGGGACTGGAGAGCTCTTGGGATCTCTTGCAGTCCTGTGGCGTTTCTGTGGAGTTAAACACCTTGCTGAGCCCAGTCAACTGGGAGGAAACTTATTTATCAGACTTAAAGCTTTAAACACAAAAAAAATGCTAAAACAACGGTCAGTGAGATGAGGAGTCCAGGGATACACACGTTTGAATACAGACAAGGAAGGTACTGAGGTTTAGTTATAATGGTGTTGGTCACTGTATTGTATTATTTTACAATAGGACAGTGACTTGGAGAGGACAAAGCAAGGGTTTATGATGCAGGAGCACCCTTGAGCCCCTTTCTGGAGCTGGGATTCTAGCAGGGGGTTATACCGACACATAGCAAAGAGCAGATTGTGCTTCCAGAAGTTTAAAACCGAGGTGGATGACAAGAAACAACATGTGGATAAAGCAAGTTGGTAGAATTAGATAGTGGGAGGATGAGCTCATTTACAAAAGAATAGCTATCACCCAAAGCATCTCTCTTCTTGGCTGCACGTTACTGGCTGGCAGTGTTCAGTAGGTCTTGTGGCAGAAGCAAGCCTTAAGGCAGGACGAAATCCAAACTAAATAGCTCTTTATTTTGGGCTAAACATACTCTAGTCTTAATAAATGTTATGGGGAATTTGGGGGAATTTTAGAGGGACAGGTGAGGGAGTGGTGGGTAAGGCTCAGCAGCTGGAGGAGCTCCTGCAGAAACCTGTTCCTACAGCAGAAAAGGGAGCAAGGTGTGGGGAGTGAATTCCTCCTTGTGGTCGCTGGCCTGGCACCACCTTCGGTGTTGGTCAGTAAGGGGCTTAGATGTGCCCATGCAGTGAGTGTCCTCCTTGGGCATGCTGTTTCTTTAGAGATGGAGGCTTGGGTGTGCACTGGTTAAGGTTAATCCACTTTCTTTCTTGTGCACAGTTAAAGAAACTAATGGCTTCAATGCTGAGATAACCCTCAGCACCCTTTGGTCTCAGAACTGATTGTTGCTGATTCCAAGTTCAGCCTTGGGAAAACAGTCTACTTTAAAAAAAAACCCAAAACTTTCTAAAATAATATTTATTTACTTATTAGAGAAGAATTTTGAAGTTTGAATTACCTGTAGGGTATGAAAATTATTGCTAGCCATTATTGTCAATAAAGCAATGAAAACCTCTACCTAATTATTAGGTAAATGACAAACACTAATTTGGTGAAACATTTCAGGAATATATGTGGGGAACAGTATTTTTCTTTCTACTTTTAGACTTTGCTTTATTTGCATTTCATTTTATTTGTGTTTTTCTTTGGCCTATTTAGAAATCCTTGGGAGTTAAACATGACAGGTTGTATGTGAAAGGAATTGCATTGGAATATGATTTACCACGTTTTTCCCATGCCATGAGTATATGGATTCCTGCTTACATAAGAAAATATTTGAACATAAAAAGCAATAATTTGGAATCAGATTGCGCAGGATGAATCATGAGACAAAATCTCATTAGAGATCAAAAAAAATACTCTGGTGTTCCTGCCAGAGTGTTTTCATAAAACATTTTTTTCTGAAAAGAAATTACTTGGAAGGTGGTATTTTTTTTTTTTTTTAAAAAGGCAGCCTGAAGTTGCAACCTGATTTTGCATTATGATAGCTTATATATTGTTGCAAGGAAAACTATATTTATTATATAGGAAAAAAATCTAAAAAAAAAAAAATCTGTGTTCTTTCTTTTTCCCTGTTATAGATTACTCTTCCAAGGCTCCTTCTGTTCCACAGTTTAAAAACCTACTGCCTTGGAGTCCCACTCCTCTTGTTTATTTGCTATAGACAGAGTTACTGGGTAGTAGAATAAAGTCATCTACAGTCTTCATGTTGAATTTTCTGTTTATTTTAAAGCCAGAGCTATCCAAATTTCCAGGTCCTTCGTATTTTCTTCCTCTTGTGCTACTGTGCTGAAAGCATCAGCTTATCTTCGCTTTTCAGCCATCTTCTGAGGAGAATGCTGCCTGAAGTTTCCACTCCTAGATTACTCCCACCAGGATCACAAAAGGAGGCACAGGATAGGCTCGCTTTCCAGTGTTTCCAGTAAAAGACTGCGAAAGAGCCCCCGTAAGCCTCTGATGGGGCTTTTGGTGAAACTGAATTGTGCCCCCCCCCAAAAGTGGCTGTTTTTCTGAATAAAGGAAATACTTTTTTCTTTTGCTATCTTATCAGCATGAGAAAAGAGGTGTCAAGTTTAAAACGTTTTGTATACAAAAATGGTGGCTGCTTCAGAAATTTTGCAACATAAAAATATAAATTAGGATGAGTGATTATTTTACCGTGATAGAAATGGTGATTCCAAATCTTCGTGGGATTTGCCTTTGAAGTTATCTGAAAGGTAATTCTCTATGACTGGAACTATTCTAGCGACTCGGCTTACATGTAAAATTTGAAACGTCTTCCAGTTAATTGTTTTTTGTTAAATTGTCAAAACATTCACTTTTACGTTTGAAAATCAGTTAGGTAAATTTGAAGCAAATATCCATTTGGCAACTTTGGACACATCGTATTTTAAAAGAAAAAAAATCCCCAAGTAGAAGTCTTGTTTTAAAAACTTGATAACATTTTGATAGTGCCACTTGAATTGCATGGTCTTTTCTCTTGCTTGTGGGAAAGGTCTGGTACTTCAATTTCCCGGTTCAACTTCTTGAGATTGTGAACACTCTAGAACACAGGAAATCTGTTTTCCACTCCGACATGGAGAGGCACAAACCTGGGGCCGTACAACACGTTATGTATTTTAAAAAGGCACCGTATTAGTATGGTGTTGTTTTAACAACGTGTGTACAAATAGCTGCCTGAAATCGGGAAGTTAACTGTTAGTATCTTAGAGCTCGGAGCTACGACAACGCTGCTGTCCTCTTAGCAAACACACTAGGTGGCCCATTTAAATGACAGTCCCTGTGGTTCACCTTTCTATAGGGGTGCTGCATATGGAGGACATTAGAAAGTTCCTGTTCCGAAGGATGCTGAAAGGTCCTTTCAGTTCCATTTGTGTGGTTCATTCGTGGGCTGTGGTTTCAGGGTTTTTTTGGAGAGGGGCTTGTTGGGTGGGGGTCATGGTGTGCAGTGGGCATATTGATCTTCAGCTGTCTCCATGAACATATCTCCTAGTGTGCTACCCCAAAAGGCTTGTACAAAGTAGGCCAATAGTTAAATACAGGAGTTAGGCAGTGGGAAGAGAAGCGGTCCTGTCGATGTCCCCACAAGGGAAAAGGCAGCAGTATGAGCTTTCCCGTAGCACGTGTCAGAAAACTCACGGGGCACAGAAGCCATCAGAAATACTAAAATCACAGGGGGGAAACGGAAGCAGAGTTTGTCTTCCCAAGCAGCTGTTTGAACTTTCCACAAGGAAGAACTCTGTAGGAAGTGAGGCTTTGTTATCTCTAGCGTTCGTAAACTACTTGTTTCAACCCTTACTTTTTTTTTTTTCCCTCCCCAAAGTAAAATCTGTGTGATTTTACTTTGTGACCAAATAAGAATGGGAATGCAATAAGGGAATACAGTGGAAACATTGTGATGTGTGCAAGATGTTTGTGCAGCATGACGGTGGCTGCTTGGAGAGCGCAGCAAGGGGCTGACGTTCGTCCAGCGCTGCAGACCGCCCTGGGACACTGAGCTGGCTACGAGCGCCTTCATGCCAGCAGGCAGCCTAGAGTTGAGTGAGTGGCCTGGGAATGGCTGCATCCGCTTTCATGCACGTTTTCTTCATCTGAGGGACTGTATTATAAAGCCAGAGGGAGTGCTTCAGGCAGAACGTATAAATTAACTGGTTACTGAACTGTGTAGAAGGGACTGCAGTGCTGGAAAGAGAAGCGTACAATAAAACCTCCGTCTGCGCGCTGCAGAAGGGGGTTCGAGCAGCCCAGGGCAAACCTCACACACTGTTTCCAGCAGACAAAGGTGGTGGCCTAGAACAGCTCTGGAGGCTGAACTGCTGAAAATAGAAACCTGGCTCGTAACGCTGTTTTTCAACAATTGCGTTAATGTAAGATTTCCAGCTGACGGGTGGAAGATCCAGGATGTGAATCCAAAGACACTCTCAAACTATCCCAGAGTTTGGAAGCAGAGTTTGAACGCAAGTCTGTTATAAAAAAGCAAGTTTGTAGAACTGAAATCCAGTTCAAGCTATCAAGTGTCCTCCAAAATTTAGACTTATTTGGATCAAGCATTTTGGTTATGGTCCATCTTTAATTCTCACCAAATGTTCTAAACCCCTTTTTGCTCCTACTTTTCTTTCCTGACTGTATCTTCTTTCTTATTCTTGTCTGTTTAAAAACATCAGTCAGGGTTTTACCAGGGAGTTTTATTCCTTTGGAATGTTCTTGTTTTGTCATCCGCTCCTCTTTTTTGCTTTCTCCACCCCCCAAATCTGTTTGACAAATTTATTTTGCTCTGCAACTGCTGTTCCAAGAAATAAGCAGCAGTAGCTCTTAGTCACCTGTACAGTCCATTACACTATTTGCTCATAACTGGACACAGTAAAAATACTTTGTGCTCTACACCACCAAGATGTGTGTGGGGTTTTTAGATTTCAAAATACCTGAGTGCGTTCACACATAGAAGTTGGAGTCATCTTGGGCTGTTTCTCTTGAGAATTTTGTAGCTGCAATGACAATGCGAATAGATGATATGAAAAATATTCTGACACAAATAGCCCCAAGCAGAAATCACGGCAGGTAGGATTTTCAACAGTACTTAGTAGTTTGCCTTTGTGTGTAAAATGTGTGCTTGTAATGGAGCTTAGTTCATTAATTGATAGTTTTATTACCTAGAAAAGCTATCAATCACCTCAGCTAGAGGGTTAGAGTGAGATGCTAGCTAGGGTCTATTTTTAATCCAGCTCTTAGTAGCAGTCTAAGCAGTGTGAAGACACTGGTCGCAATAGTGAGGACAGTAGGAATTTCAGACGATACATTGCTGTAGCTTTACACGATGGCTCTGAATACAAAAAGCAGTAGAGAAACATACACAAGCTCTTTCAGACTTGGCTCTAGGTAACAGAAAGGGTGTCTGAACAACCCCGACTTCATGGGCACAACTGTAGCATTACAGAAGCAAAAATGGACTGAAACTGCTTTTATTCAGCCTTGCACCAATGATAAAGTCAATATTAATGGATAACTGTATATGTAGCAGTCTTTCTCCTGGCACTGGCCAAAACACCTGCAATGCTTCTGATCAAGATGTTGAGATAGACCTCTTTTTTTTAAAAAAAAAATTAAATACAACATCTAGTTGCTAACATCTTTAGATGCTAGAAAAAGTTGGAAGTCTGTTCTTTGTCACAGATAAATTGGTGACTGTAAAATTTAAAGAAATTGCAAAATCAGGAGGTGAAGAAATGAGGAGCAATAAGTATCCTTGTGGTCTTAGTATCACTTTTTCTTGTAATAACACTTATTAGTACAGCGCCTCATTAGCACAGAGGTTTTGGTTATGTTTTTACAGTGCTTAGCAGAGTCATCCAAATTTTCTTGGGGTCTTCCAAGTTCAGCAGCGCAAAGGATGTGCAGGAACCTTTTCTCTGCTTTCAGAGGATATTCATAAGTTGGTACAGTCAAGTACTCTGATGGCAGGAAGTGCCACCCTGCAAGGCTGTCAGCATGAACTTAGGTCAGTCCTTTATGTATGTGTATTGATAAAGATTTACTTAATCACAGAGTCACATGCTTCTCTTGCTGTATAATCTTCGCAATATTCTTGGAGTTTCCAGTTGATCACAATTTTCCCTTTTTTCAGTTTCCTGCATTAAGGCTGTGCTTCAATTACTGAATTGTTAATTTCCTCAAAAGTAATGGGTTTGCTGGGTGTTTTTGAAAATAATTCTTATCAGTAGATTTTCAAACTGTTTCAAGAACTCTTTTTTTTCCACCATACCAGTGGAACAAAGGAAGTGTTATCTCTGGTTTGCATCCTGGAAACTGATGTGCAGAGAGATTAAGCTAAATGTATCCATTCATTTTAAGGAAATCTGAGATGCCCAGGACCTGATTTCTTTTCCAAGTACTACGAATTAGCTTAATCTATGCAACGCAGGATAGCTGCAGTCATATGTGACCAGCACTTTCGTAATTCAAAAATCAGCATTCAAGTTAGGCATCCGGAAAATGACTTAAACAGAACTTGTGACTATCCCTGACAAGCTTCATGTAACGGCTTACCTGATATTTCAAAGGCCATAATGTGAGTGCCTTTACGTGGGGCTCACAAAAGGCATATCCTTGGAGCTACAGCAAGAAAGGTAATATTTTTCCTGGTAAATATGACTGAAACAATTTCTTTCTTCTCGCCCCTAAAAATTGCACTCTTGGAAATAGCCAAGCACTTTTTATTGAAATGAACAATAATATATAATTCAGCCCACAAAGAAAATAGTAAACAATTCAAACAATTGTCATTTGTCAGTGAGAAACAAAGAAAAACAGGATTATGCAGGAGGTTGCAGTGAACAAATATTAATAGAAGGGGGTTGACTGCAACACCTGTAATAGACTAATCTCAGAAGTCACCAATTTCAATAGCAATGACATTAAAAAGATCAGTAGATTGTACTGCCAACAGAAGGATAGAAGGGATGCTACACCTCTGTCTTTTCCCTGTGTTCAGACAGGAATGAGTAGATCGACCGCTGAGCCAGCTCCTGTGTTTTTGTGTAGGCCTGTAAAGCTCAGCCAGCTGATAGCTGATCCGCTCACAGGGATTACAGCGTTATGCACAGGGCCGTTTGGGGATGGCAGGCCAGCGAGTTGATTCCTTGAAGGTTACCCTCAAAAAAAAAAAAAAAAAAAAAAAAAAAAAAAAAAAAAAAAAAAAAAAATCTGCTTCAGGTCTGGGAAGCTTGCTAGGAGAAAAATAACATTTTTCTTTGCTCTCTGATACTTTCGCATTACACAGCCTCCATTCCCAAATATAATTGCATCGAGCTGCGAGGGTTGGCAAATGGGAAGAAACAAAATGCCAAACCTCCGAGGTGAATTCTTTTCCTACTTCACCTGGTGTGACAGGAGTTCCCCAGGCTGACTCACACCACCTCCTGTACAGAGCCTGTGCTTGTGAGGATGCACAAATTCTTGCCATTGAAATGTGGGAAGGAAATCCAGTTGTAGGTGGGAAGATTCAAATCTTTCTTATCCTCCTTCTCCTGCTCAGAAACTCGGGGAGGCAAAAGCAGTGTTAACTCAGGCTTGCCTCTGCCACCTGCAGACCCAAAGCTCACCTGCGAGGTAAACCTGATGCTGTTTATTTTCTTGGATTTAAGTAATTTAGTTGGCTGTGATAGGAAACTGAAATGGGAAAGGGAGGTGTATGTCTTGCCTATACTTCTGTTCCAGTGGGTGAACTGAGCTGACTAACTTGCTGGCTTCCTCTTCATACCCTTTGGTAGACATTCGGATAGCAAAAGTAGAGGTTTGCCTTCTTCTGACAAGTTAGCCTTTTGATGAAAAAAAAATGCACTCTGAAAGACGGAGATTTGAGAATAGTGGCACCTTTAGAAAAGGCTGTCTACCAACAAACTAATCTATTCTTTAAAGCAAGTGGGGGTGGGGGCGGGGCATGTAATTAAAGTCATTTGAAGAAAATATGAAGTTGGCTTGCTGAGAGGGATCTAAGAATAAACATTTGCAAGAGTTAGCTTGAAGCTAGAATTGCTCTTCTCTGAAGTCTCCAGCTAGAAAGCCTTTAACAATATGAAGAACCTCAAGCATGAAATGAAAAGGCTTTAAATACCTCTTACAAATAAAGGTAAGTTCAACAGGCAAATAAATAAAGAAGTCCCAAAAAGAAAATAATACTACTTTCTTTTTTTTGTTGTCTTTATGTATCAACTCTCATGCTGTCGTGACTTTGCCGTTATTTAGGAATTGTAAAAGGATTTTCCTAGGGTTTCACAAATGATAATCATTCCACAGTATTACCAGAATTCTTGGAGTTGATAAATTCCTCAGCTCCCTAATTTTTTAGCATGTATGTGGTGTGACAGGAAGCACAAGGACGGTGCTGAAGAGAGGCATAATGGTGGTTTTCTTTGCTACAGGTAGCTCATGTAAGTAGCATCAGGTTGTTATACAGTGACAGCCCAAAATAACACAACTCAAAGTTGTTTTACCTCATAACCTGTTACATGGTACATTTTCTATTGCATATAGTTACTGAGGTTGTGCCTGCAGGCTCGGTGTTACCATCAATGGTTTGGTTTTGTGATGCTAGGTGTCAGTTGCTAGTGCCTTTCGGAAAATGGAGATGATATTTAATTCTGCTTAAATCCACTGGGTCATCCTTTGGTATTTCTAGGCTTACACCCTGTAGGCTGTGGTGTCTCCCTGGAGTTTCTCAACAGCAGGCATCATACTCTGCCTCCAAAGTAGACCAGTATTGCTTTTGCCTCCTCTGAAGAGGGTTAAATCTTAGCTTCTTTAAAGGCCTGAAATTATTCCTGAGTTGAGGTATCTTCACACACCCTTCCCCCCTTTTTTGGCCAAGTTTGAGTTTCAGCTGCAAATAAGGGTGTGGGATGTACATCACCAGAGTGTCTCACTTTGGAATGTCTTGTTTGGAATGGACCCCAAGATGACTTTTTAAAAGTGTATATTTTCTTCATACAGAGCAAATGTAATAACCTGCGATTAATGAGCAGCTTTTCACCAGAATTAATATAATTTCGAAGCTCTAACCATTAAGTATAATCATTAAGGAATGTCTGAATAAACAAACAAACAAAGCCAGCTTTATTCTACTTCTGTAACATCTACAATTCTAAATGCCTGACTCTACATGTTTTTAGTGGATTTTGGCAGGTGTAGGGTTACCTGTGGTCATGATATGTGGTGATTTAAAAAAAACAATTAGAAATAAAAAAGAAGTAGGGCATGTGGACACTGTTACCTGTATTTAACGCTCTTGGGAAAGAGGAAAGTACAGCAAGCTTCCGGGGACTTTGTAGAAGCTATCGTCAGCTGTGGCATACAACATAGGAAGGCAAATGTGGGGAGAGAAACCCACGGAACGTGAGCTTTCACTGAAAGCTTTATCACAAAGTTCGAGCCTAAAAATGCATAGTCAACCTTATCTCTGGAAGTTTTCTTCCCAGTGCTTGCTTTTACATTAAAGATGTTATTTGTTAGCTATATCCGCTTCTGCTGTTTTCTAATGCGTGATCACAGTATCTTGCTGCTACATGCCTTCTCCTGCTATGTATGCTACTAACGTAAGCAAACCTAGTGGAGCACACAGGACCCTGATTTGCTGTAGTGATCAGCTTGATATTTTCATTCTCTTCCCACATGGGGAGGCACTACAAGCACAAGCTGTTTGCAAGTTAGTCCTTGCCTTCACCCCTTTGCCAGGGGCAAAACTGCCCCCTTTGTCCCCAACCCCATCCTGAAACAAGAGTTTTTGAGAAGCGGGTTCATTTTGTGGTGGTCTCAGAGTGTGCCTCGCGTTTCTCCAGTCCCACTGTGGTCATCTCAGAGCAGGGAGTGAGGGAACACATGAGATTAGAGGAGAGCCAAGAGGTCCATCTGCCCTGATGATGGATGAACTGTGTGAGCTTCTGGAAAACGTTTCACCTCCTTGTGCTTTACTGAGCTTGAGGGGAGAGTGCGTGCACAGCATTCAAAATCCATATGCTGAACCATAGCTGGGCTGTTTAGGATAATGAAGTTGTACAAAAGCTGCAAAATGAGGTTATCTTCCCTTTGGAAACTTTTTTATATTTGGAATAGAAGGTTGTTGAGTATATTAGACAGGGAAAACCCAGGGTTTACGCTTATAAGGTGGTGTTCCAACAGCAGATGTTTGCAATCTGTGACTGATGTTCTGTGTGTAAAAGTTGGTTTAAATGGAGACCCCAGAAGATCACACTGGAAAAAGGACACAATTTACAAAAGTACTTAGGGTTGTTGCCTGCTTGTTTCAGGATGGATCTGATTCACCATGAGCTCAAGAAGAGCAAAAAGGGTTTCCTCAGTACTCTTGTAAGTGAAAGATTATTGTGTTGGTGAAGGGCTATACCAGGACCCAGGAAATAGTTCCTCATGATAGAGATGGGGGGGGGAAAAAAACCCAACAATTCCTCCTATTAGTAAATTTTCCTTTGAACTTTTGATGTTGCAGTTAAAGAAAGACCCTACATTCAGCAATTCTTAGTTCAGGATCGGCAAGGAAAAGCATACAGACTCTTTCACTCATTCCTGGACAGTTTCACTGTTCCATACTTGAAGTCTCTGCAAGACATTATTTGGTTTCCATTTGTACTCTGTCATAACTCATAGTTCGAGGTTTTTAAAAATAATTCTCCTGGCCAAGTACGGATTGCTACCTCTTACGTAATGCTCCACTGATGTAGTAATGAGACTTTTCCAGCATTGCTGAATGGGTCATTGTTCATATTTTGGGGAGGATTTGCATTTTGTACCGTGACTCTTAAATAGCTGGGTTATAATATTAGCAATACTACCTCAATATGCCATCTTGATAGTTCACAATTTTAAATTATTTTGTAAGTTGAATGTCTACTCTAGCTGGGTTATAAGTTCCTCCTTCATAATTTTCATTCCATGAATCACTGAAACGAGCCCCAACTTGGTATGAACGATCTACCCGCTGCTTGCTTATAAAGACACCACTGGCACTGTTTCAGCAGTTGTGCTCAAGGGTTTAGCTGGAACATTACACTCAGAAAATGCTGGCTGCCAGGGGTTTGACACTTGTTAGCCAGTATTTCTGGAAGGTCCTGAGCAACTAGGAACAATCTAGTCAATCTACAGCTTCTAATGATTCCTTGATCTGCCAGCTATAACAATCTGTATGGATTTCTGAATTTTCCATAGTTTTCTTTATGAACATTTTGTGCTTAAGTGAGGGACTCTTCAGCTTGACTCTTTAAAAAAACCTCTGCCTCAGAAGATCTTTTGGTAGTTGTTCTCGTTCTCATTTCTTTCACTTTTGTGGGCATTTTTTCCAAATTAAGTGAAAGTCAAATTTCTCACTTCAAATTCAATGTTTTTTCCTGTGTGGGACTTACCTACCTGTGGACTTGCCCTTTACCGTAAAGGAATTAAAATACAAGATGAGTGAAAGACCTCATGAATTATAGCTGTGAAAGTCTCAGCAGCCAAAAGTCAAGCCAAATTCTCTTTTTATTTTTATTATTTGTCTGGACAACCATGGTTTGCCTATGCTGGGTGGCTACTTTTTTTTTTTTCACTAATTGCCGTCAATTACTGAAGTGCCAATTTACTGAAGGCAGTTAACACATCTCTAAAAGCTAGCCTGGGTAAATTTACTTCAGGATAAGTTTTCTTGTGCTCCAAGTGAGATTCAAGAAAAAAGCTTCAATTTCTTGGAAATAGTTAGTCTAGCTTAAAAATAATAATAATAATAAAAAGGGGTGTGTGTGTGATCAGCAGTAAGGTAAAACTTGCAAGAAGAAAAATAGATAAAAAGAAAACCAACGTCAGCTCCTTTAACATGTCTCATGATGGACAAAGGGTTCATAGTTGGAGTGTGGGGGAACAAAAAGCTCAAAATTCATAGAAGTCACTGAAGTGTAACAATAGTTAGATATAAAAACCTGATTATAGTCAGTATAGCATTGTATAGGCCTACTGGGAGGGCCCATGATTGGTGCATGCAAAGGTCTTTGACACTGGTTTTGAGCTATTGAGACTTAGACGGGAGATTGGCTGTTTGCTGGGGCGAGATCCTGCTCAGTACAATCTCAAGACAACTTGAGAAGTGGGGCAAGAGATAAACATACTTTTTTGGTTGTTTTTTTTTAATACAGTTGGCAAGGCAAGTTCATTCCATACAGGGGGAACAAGTTTCATGTTTAAAGAAGCTGGAGAGCTCTACTGCTATTGTGTTATAAAACTTGAAGGAGCTGGTGGGAGTTTGGGAAACAGAAAGGGACAAGAGGAGAAACAGGCAGAAAAATACAATTAAAAGATCACAAAGTGTGTCCTCTTCACTGACTTTTTCTGTAGCTTTATGAACTAAAACCTAACTGAGAAAAGTGTGGGCATCTGTGTGGCTCCAGCTACATAATCTTCCACTGTCAACAGTGAGAGAGTAGAAAAAGAGAGTAATAAACTCAAGCCCCGAAAGGAGAAGCTGTTGATTATATGGTGACTACTGCCGTGACTACCGCCGTGACTACCAAGTTTATCTTACATCAGGACCCTGAACTGACCATTACCCTGAAGGAGCAAATGAGCAAGGGCTCAGCTGTTTTGGTTTGGGGTCCATTATTACTATTGGATGTCTGATTTCACAAACAGAAGTGCTTTTTGAGGAACTGAAAATCTCGTGTATGTGTCAGGTTCCAGAATTTCAAGCTTAAGCCCCTGAGGTTAGTCCCTTATTCTCTGCCAAGGAGATGGATTTTCAAAAGTGCTTGTCAGCCCTTGTTCATGAAGCTGGAACTTAGGTGTCTGTATTTTCCTGCAGCAAGAAGTGTAGGGGCTGTATATTTAAAAAGCTTGAGTTTTGAAACTAAGCTGAAAACTGCTTTAAAAGCGCTGCCTCTTCCAAAAGAACTGCCTCCATGCAGTAGTACAGTTGCCGGGAAATAATGTCACCTTATCTACCCAGAGGGGGCAGCGCTCTGCAATATCGCTAGCATCATCAGCCTAAATTTGGGGTGATATTGCGGCACTTCTCGTAATCACAGCCTCTTTCCAACCACAAGATGCTGTATCTTCTGGCCAGGCCTCATGTGCACCAGCGGAGCGGTGTGGTGAGCCTGCATTTCTCATGTCTGTGCTGCACTTGGCACATGGGTTATGTGGAGGGCAGCTGCCTCCAGTCTCTTCGCTCCCTTTGTTAACTAACTTCTGAATCCAATATAGAAAATAAACAAACAGTGTGGGGGGAGAGCTAGCTGACAGAGCTGTGTGAAGCAGTAGCCCTGCGAACTCAATTCTGGTTTTATCCTCTTTTTTCTTAGTGACAGGGCTGCAGTTTGTCCATTTAGTTTGCGTTCAGGGAAGGATATTCAGCAAAGGACCTTTCCTTCTGTGTTGTTGACATCCATCACGATTTAAGGTCGAGCTATGGAACTGAATTTTCCTTTACAAAAGCAGATTAAAACCAGCAGACAGCTTAGTCAGCAAACCACAGTTGTTCCACGAAGAGGAGCGAGTACAATTCAAGCAAGCTAACCGCAGCCTTGGACACCTGATCATATGACTCCAGGAAATGTAAAAATCAATGTTCCAAAACAGAAGAATCGAGCTGTGATCAATGGAGCACTGTTCAAACTTTGGCTCATCTAGCCCTGAAAATTGTATCTGAAAAACCCTCTTCTGATTTTAAATGAAACAGAAGATGCACTGTAGAGGAGAGGCTCATGGGCAGTTTAGTGTGTCCTTGAGAGGAAATGTACCTACAATTGGTTTACTCTAGAAACCGGTTAACACAAGCTACAGTTCCATCCGTGCTGTCAGTATGATAGAGGCTTTTTGGTCTTGGGCTTCGTTAGCAGGATGCTTTTATGGTGCCACAATTTGTGTGCAGTCAGTAGGCAGGTTTGACAGATGTCACAACGCTTTCATTAAGCTCAGTCTGAAGCAGCTTAGACTTGATGAATGTCTCTCTCTGGGTCAATTCCGATGGTTAATCCTGGTTTTAGCAAAGTAGATCTTGTGCCAGGTCCCTTGAACCTGTGCTTGTAATGACAGACATAACTTTTCTTTTTCTTTCATGTCAGTGAAAATCCTGCTCTGAGTCTTAAAAAAAAAAAAGTCATAAAAAAAAAGAAGTCTAAGCTTTTTTAAAGCTTATTCCTCCCCGCCCCCTTCCCATCTTTCCCCCTTACAGAAAGGAAGCATCCTTCTGCTGCCTGATTGACATTGCCGTTCTGGAGGGCAGCCCACACTGCTTGAACATGATCCTCGCAGAGCGGGGATGCACGCTAGATTTCTTCCCAGTTATGCAACATGCTGGTTATGTGCCAAAGCAGAATAATCGTCGTTCACAGGGTCACAGGCGAAAACACCAGAAGTGTGAGGGCTAACCTGGGAGCCACAGGGAGGCTAACTCATGGCGATCACTAAGTCTCTGCGGAACACCCAAAATGTGCTCAGCTGAGCCCAGAGCTTCTTGTTTCTTTCCACAGGGTTTCCTTTTTCTTCTCCCCTCTTCTCCCTGAAATGAGTGAAAATGACTTTACAGGTTAGGTGCCAAAAGCCATTTGTTTTGCTTTCTGCTTTATCCTCTACAACCTGTTCAGGATTCTGTAAGGCACTGCTGGTACAATTTGTGTTTGTTTGTTTACTCGGTTTATTAATTGACTAACCACTTTATAGTTCTTAAATGTTGAAACCTAAAAACACATCAGTCAAATGAACAACACTTTCTAGGGCCCTAGGCATCAAAGTGCAACCTACGAAAGAATTAAAAGATTTTCCCCTCTCAGCAATGCTCCAGTGGTGGAGTCTAGTTGAAAGCTCACTGAAGCCAGAAGAAACTCTCAGAGGTTGTGGATAGACCCTCTGGATCAGGCAGGGTGGTATAGGAGCAGATTGCTCTTGATCGGCAGATCATATAGCAGTGGTCATTTAGCAATCACTTCGATGCATTCTGCTTAGAAATCATGTCTCCTCGGTAGGCTTAAGTCCTACTACAGATCTGGGAATTTTGCCGTAGCCAGAGAAAGAAAGGGGCTGGAAAGCAACTGCAAAGAGCCAGCCCCATCATAGGAGAAACTCCCCGCTGGCACAAGCATGTTGGCTCCCAGCACTGGACCTCCTGCATCCCTTTCCTTACCCCTCATCACAGGGATTGTATGGGGCCTAGGGTAGAGAGCAAAGGGCAGGGAATGGCTGAGCAGCACTTCACCCACTCAAAATCAGGGTGGGATTTAGAGCTGTCTGGCAAAAGCTAGGCAGGTGCTGACTCCCACCACTAGGGGAATTATAATTACATCCCTGCTGCTCCCTTCCCTTCTCTGCACAGGTCTGCATGCTTGTACTTCATTTTCTTCCTTAACAGCTTTTGTCCCAGACCAGGATTCACTGGCTTCAAGGCCATTGTGCTGATGACTGGAGCAAGGGTAAAAGAGGTGGAGAACAGGCCTTGGTGGCTCTGTTTGAGATGTTAAGTTGTGGATTGTGTAAGGTGAAGTCTCCCAGTCCTTGCAGTGGCCTGGGAGCACCTTCCTGGTGAAAAGAGTTAGAAATACCAGTCTGCAGGGAAATGAGCTGGCTGTTTGTGAGATACTCTGCAGTTCTCAAGGAATTTTTTATTATTTATGTCACTGTTTGGAAAAGTGCTCTGGAATAGGAATAAGGATGAAGGCATCCCTAAAATTAGATAAGCAAGATATTTTTTAGTTTTCATGTATGTAACATAGTAAGACAGATAAAAGAATACTTATGAGAAATCCAGAAAAGCCCAGGAGAAACTAACCTTTTGAAGAAAGCCTCAGTTTAAACTTTAAAGAATTTTTGTGGCTGGAGAAAATATCATGTTTGATTATTACAGGTCAGATTTTGTGGGGTCTTTTTTCTTTTCCTCCTGAAAAGGAGGAGGAGGAAAGCTGAAATCTTTTTAATACCCAAATGAAAGGAACAAATTGAATGTATATGTCATTGTGTCAACTTTGTTATGCCCCAGATCATGTCACTGAAACTGCCATTAAGAATCTCATTTGATTTTCTTGGAAGGTGTCAAATCTCTGCATTACTTTGTGGTTAAATGACATCGGATAAGGAAGATTGACGTAAGTCACCAGATTTTAGAGACTCACTTTTACTAATAAACTTTGATCATGAATGAATTGTGCTGTATGTTCTCTAACTTTCAGGAAAAAACCCCTAGGATCCTTCTTTTAAACACAGACAAAAAAGAACTCCGTTTTAATTACAACATTGCAGCCAACACTGGCATGGTGAGTATGGCCTTGGGGTGTTTCCCTATGAAACCAAGATTAAAAGGAGTTACCTCCTTCCCGGTATTCATTTAGGTTAGCTTTGTAGATCTGTGCCAGTAGGAAGACTGATTTTTCTTGACCTGTTTGTGAAAGACAAGCATAGATTTACTGGTGGAAACTCAGACCTGTTTTCTCTGCAACACGCTGCCTACTAGGTCGCTGGCAGGCTGTGTCATCCTAGCTGCTGCTTGATGCTGTGGTTTGCTCTAGCTCCATTAGCACCATGTAACAACCTCCTGTGGTGGGTATGCTCCCACCCACACTGTGACTTACATCCTGCCCTGAAGAAGATGTGTATTGTCAGCTCCTTCAGCCTTCTTTTTATTAGTGTTTCAGCAAATTTATGCTGTCAGCATGATCGCTTTCTTCTTGTGGGTCATCCTCTTTAAAGAGCAGGGTGACATAATCCAATTGTGGAAGTAAAAGTATCTTTTTTTTCTAATATCTTTGGTTATTGTTTTAGAAATCAGAGAAGTATTTTGCTTATTGTCTTTCCATATCCTACATGTCATATCTCAACACTGAGGAATGAGAAAGCTTTTTATTTCCTGCTAGTCTCTCTTGAGAAAATGTCTTCCTTCATATTCTAATTTTCGAGATGGTATCAAAAATAAGTTATTTTTGGTCTTTGAAGGCTTGGAGATAATAGGAACATACTTTCGTTTCAGGAACAGAATTCAGTACCTGTAATACTGATATGCCCTCCTTACTTATCTGGCCTGCCCAAAGATAGATGTTTGGGGCTTTCTTCTGCTTTTCTGGGATTTGCCTCATTGCTAACAAGGATGATGTTCACCCAAGATAGCCTGCAAGATCAGGAAAGTTTAGGTTCTTTTTCCACAAAGTTACCAGAGGAAAATCAGACAGATAGATGTAAACATTTGTGAAATTGTGCATTTATTTCTCGCAAAATAGGAAATTTCAGAGCAACTGTCCCTGATTTCTTGCTGCCTTCATTGCTATTCAACTTTGGTCTGAGACAAAGAACTTGTTTTTGTTACCCTGATGTTATCCAGCCATGGATGTTCTTATCAACCACCATCAGAGCTGATGATGTACGTTTCATGGCAGCTTGTTCCTGCTGGAGATGGATTACCAT
>NW_010423859.1:115051-143053 GCF_000710305.1 Buceros rhinoceros silvestris
CTGCTGAAGATGCATTACTATTTTGGCTTTAAGGAGGTAGTGCTTCTTCCCCGGCTTTCACACACTTGCTGGTACGGACTGGACAGTTGCTGAAGGGAGAACCCTGCTGTCTGTATTCAATACAAGGGATAAGGCCCTGCCTTTTACTCTCATGGTTATTGTCGGGAGTAGAGGGAGGTTGTCACCAGTTGATACCCAGTGGTCTGCTGTACCCTGACAGCCTGAGGGATACACTGTGTCTTAATAGTAACCAGTTCCAAAAGAGAAAGTTATACTTGTTGGTTTTGTTTTCAACCTTGTCCGATTGTATTCTTTCTCCTGGAACTTCAGTGATATTGTTCTACCCTTTTGCCCATCTGACAGTTTTGTGGAGCTGGAAGATAGCACTGTTCAGATTGGAAGGAGCCATAATTTAATTTCTGCATTTCTAGAGGAAAAGAAAAATAGCCCATTCTTGTCAGTGAGGTGCAGGGGGTTGGCAGAACACGAACGCATTCAGTCAGTTCCGCAGCTCAGCTGGAGGCAACCCCAGTAATCCAAACTTTCTGAATGATGGGATGCACGAGCACCCTCTTTGCTCTGCAGTAACCCTTCATCTTACATTCCTATCTTTTTACCCCATCTGGCTTTCTCTTTACAACTCCTGGATTCCTCATTTATTTCTTCTGTGTTGCTCAGTTTTTAAAGTCACATTTTTTTCTTCATGTTCTTTCCTCCTTAGTCATTCTCAGAGTCCCATCTGTGGCAATGGGAGCCTGTGCACAGTCCACTCTGTCCTCTCTGCTGAACTGACTGGTGAGTGTAAGACAAGCTTTGCTTCCTGAACTTTATACTGATGAGTTGATGCCACAGCACGGAACTGAAGTGTTGTTTCTGCTGTCTCTGTTCTTTTCTCCTAAATTTAGGTAGTATGTATTTATTTCTTCACTTTCTAATGGAAAGTAATTTCCTGGTAAAGTGCATGAGGAATTCTTGTTCACACTCTTTGCTTCCTTTATGCAGGGAGTAGAGAAGCTCTCTCGCTTTCTCTCCTCAGAACCCAACTTAGGGTTCAAGACTCCTCCTTTCTTTCTTATTCAGTCTGTGATGCACAACTTTATGTATCGTATGGTGTTTGATTGCTTTAGCTTAGGGAGGTGACCTGACTAAAAACTGGTGATTGTTGGTTTCTCTTAAACTATAATGAAAAATCTTCCTTAGTTCTTATTTCACATTCCTTTTATACTTAGCTCAATAATCTCTCACTTCTATCAGGAGGCCTGAGGCAATTACCAGCACAAGGAGTCTTTCCTGCCTTGCCATCTTACTGATTTTTCTCATGCATGGTGCAGTTTCTTCTCTGGAAACCCATACTGTGTAACAAAAGGTGGAAAGAAGATCCCTTTCTCTTAAAGCTCAAGGACTCAAGTCTTCTTTTTCTTATCACTGATGCCATTGGCATTTACAACTGTTATAAAGGCTTAAGAAAAGAGATGTGTGTGTTTTGTTTGGTTTGGTTGTGAAGTGTTTCACTGTGCCTGGTGTTAGCTTTGACAGAGACACTGTGATCTTCCAGTTTTGACTTTCCAGGGTCAGTTTGAGCTATGTTTCAGATGCTTTAGGTACAAGCAGAAAAAAACACACCATTTAGGTTTGTCTTTGTAATGCAGCAGACAGTGGAAATGTGGGGTGGAGTGGGTTTTTTGGATTTTGGTTTTAGGGATTTTTTGGTGTTACATTTTCATATGTGGGGAAAAAGGAAACTGTCAGTAAGGCAGAAAATGCCATTGTGGTAGTGTATCTGTACCTAGCTTGGCAGAAACAAATATCTCCTCTAGCTATTGTTGTGACACTGGGACAAAGCTATTGCAGAACGTAATTTGAGCATAGAAACAGCTGGCAAAATAGTGCAAGATGAAAACTTTGGCTACGTAAATGCCTGCCCTGTCAGACCAAGTCTTTGGGTAATGTTAAACACTATTCCTTGGGAAATGAGATGCTGCCTTTCAAAGCAAGTGGATGAAGAATTTAAAAATCCCTTTTGTTACATTCATTGGTGTGTTTATATGAACTCAGATGGCAGTGGCTGAAACAAATGCCTTTCACTTTCCAAGATCTGCTTGGACTTGTTATTGTTCTCTTGCTAAGCAAGGAAATAAAGATTATGTTGGAAAAGTCAGAGAAAAGCAAATCCCCTTGTTCATTTTTTCCCTGAATCTATTGAAAAGAATAATATTTGCTGACCCGAGCATTTCTTCCAGATCTGAATGTCTGAATTCTATCAAAGATTATAATTATAGGAAAGGGAAGGAGGGGAGTTATTACAAGTATCTTCGCTTGGTACATTTTCTGACATGTCAACTTCACGTCTATGATGGTGTGCCTTCATTAGCAGGCAGTGTTTACAAGCAGGTTTGATGACAACTCCCACTTCTTCAGCCTTCATGAGACAAGCTGGTCCTAAGCTACTTTGGCCAGCTTCCATTTTTTGCATGTTTTAGGGCCTGGAGTGGAATAGCCAGTAGCAATTTTGATTCGGATCAAGTACTATGCAGACTAACCTGTTGTTTCAGAGACACTCTATGTTATTCCCCACCCAAATAAAAAATTCAGTTTAGTCTTGTCTCAGGTAGCATTTAACTTTATTTTTGTTTGTTTTGTTTGTTTTATTTTGATAGAAAGCTAACATTTCTATTCCAAGTAGCTACCTAGCTGTGAAACAAAGCTTTCTGGAGGTGACCCTCCAGGGCAGAAGGCCTCCTAGAGGCTGCTTTAACCGTAACAGGCCTCCTCTATGCATATATTCAGAGTCATAGAATGATGTAGGATGAAAGGGCCTTCTGGAGCTCATTCAGTGCAACCCTTTCTTAAGCAGAGATGCCTAGAGCAAGTCATCCAGGGCTGTGTCCAGTCAGGTTTAGAATGTTTCTACAAATGAAGACTCCACCGCTTCCCTGGGCAACCTGGACCAGTGCTCAGTCATCCTCGTAGTGTAAAAGTAGTTCCTGATGTTCACAGAGAGTTCCCTGCATTTCAGTTTGTGCACATTGCCTCTTCTTCTGCCACTGATCACCACTGAAAAAAGCCTCACCTGGTTGTCTTCTGAGGTATGTTGCTAGTTACTGACATCCAATTAGACTTCATACCACTGATCACCATCCTCTGTGTCTGCATGTTCAGCCTATTTTCAGTCCAGCTTACTGTCTGCTCATCCAGCCTATACTTCATCAGCTTCCATGTGAGGATCTTATGGGAGACAGTGTTAAAAACTTTCCTGAAGTCAGAGTAGATGATATCTACTTCTCTCCCCTCATCTACAAATTAGTTAACTTATTGAGGAAGATTATCAGGTCAGCCAAGTGTGACTTCCCCTTTGTCAATCCGTGCTGGATACTCCTAGTGGCCTTCTTGTCTTCCATGTGCCTGGAAATAGTTTCCAGCATTAGTTGTTTCATGACCTTACCAGAGATTGAGGTGAGGCTTAACAGCCTGTAGTTCCCTGGGTCGTCCTTCTTGTCATTTTTGAAAACAGGAGTGATGTTTGCCTTCTTCTTATCATTAGGCATTTGTTGCAGCGGCCATGATTGTTCAAAGATAATCAAGACTGTCCTTGGAATGACATCTGCTAGATCCCTCGGCACTTGTGAGTGTACCACATCAGGGCTCATGGATTTATTTATAGTCACTTTTGGGGCTGGCTCTCAATTTGGCTGTGCCAGGCTAATACAATGTGCCTTGAAATAATAATTTTAGGACGCCTATATGCTGCCCCACCTTTCTGCCTTGAAATGAAGGGCCTGATCCAGCATGAGGTTGTCACTCCTACTCGTCTTTTCTGATGCTGCTCAGATCACACAAGGACATGGGGTAACACAGGGACGCTGGCTAGAATAGAGCCAGTTGTGTGGGCTGACCTGTATGTGCTGGATGAAGGAAAGAAGTAGAAAGGGGAGAGAGGAAATGAGAAGTAGAGTAGTAGTATAAGTAATCCCTTACACAGGTATGAGCGATCCCAAAGTCATACCTACTAATACCTTAAAAGTGGGAGTCTTGGCTCTTCTCGCACCCACCCCCTGCCATTGGCTTGACCACTCATATTCATTTAGAATCCACTTCTTTCTTTTCTGAGTCACTCTGCTATAACTTTTTAATTATCATAAGGCTTTCTGGACCTTGCTCACAAATTGGAATCAAATCTTTTTTCTTTTCTGTTTTTTTCCAAGTCTCTTCTGAACCAGAAGTAATGAAAGTCATCTTATGTGGTCTGTTTTCCTGGCACTTTAACAGAAGGACAGAAATAGCAGAAATCTGAGACGAATCCTTTCATAAGTACTTGCGCATATATAGACACACTTACATAGTTTGTTTGGTTAGAAAATATATTAAGCAAAGGTACTAGGACTCCTGCTAACCTTCACTTTCTAGCAACTATTCTCAATGACCAGATTCTGATTTTAGATCTAAAAGTGAAGGTTAGCTCAAAGATTGCTAACTTTATTCTAAAAGGTACCATGTTAGAAATTTCAGAGAAAACTCCAAATTCTGTCTTCATTTTAGACTCAGTTTGGTTAATCTGAATAATATTCCTATTCTTATCCAAAGATTTGGGTTCTTACCTGAATCTAGCATCTGTCCCTTCAAAGTTCATCATTCACAGCAAAACTGGGATGTAATGTCTCTTTTTTGGAAATCTCTACAATACTATTAACAGCATAAGGTTATGATTAAGAAAATCAATTCAGTATTAAATCTGGATTTCTTGGCTTTAGTGGTTTAAGACACACACAAAATTTCTGTCTGATTCAGAAATTAAATTTTCATTCATCTAAATAAAATGACCCAGAGAATTAATTTCCAGAGGAAAGAACAGGGCTTTATTAGCGTGAGACCTTCCAGTGCTTTGAAAATGTGGGTGAAATTTTCATTTCAACTTGATGCTGTGCATTAAGCGGGATTCTAAGCACTTTCTGCAGTACATTCAAAGCCACAGGGTACTGACAGAATGATCTGTAGCTGATTTTCTGGGATAGGTACTGGAAAAGCAACTTCCTACTCCCTATGGAGTCGGAACTGTTCCAGAAAGCTCTGTTAATAATGGTTAATAACAGAGAGGCTGGAAGTGCTCAATTCAGACCTCTTCCAAGACAGCACCAAATTTCGGTTGCTCTGGACCGTCTTGCCTTGGCCAAACCTAGGCTTTCCACGAGTGAAGACTGCGGTGAGCAAGTAGGGCCAAAGTTATCTCCTTTGGCCTACTGTCCTTTAACAACCTACGAGAGCGGACACTAACTCAATTATTTGTGAACTGCGACTGATTTAATTCAATTCCACAATGGCAGAGGACCAAGTTTTGAGACCAACAAACCATTATTCCCACTGAAAAAATACCCTTGTGTGGTGGTATTATTTGAGGAGGGACAGTGCCTGATTTTGTGCTGTGTGGCAAGAGTCTGGCATGAATTTGTTCTGGATTCGCTCAGTCAATGATGCTGGCAAACTATAGAAATTGTTGCCATTTGAGTCTTATGAAGTGAAATGTAAAGGACAGTTAGTTAGCTTCAAATACAGGATTCAAAATCTGGTTTGTACTCTTTTAAGGATCCATGTGGGTTGCTGCAGGGTAAAGAGGATCTCTTCTTGAGGTTGGCATATGTATATGGGGTGTGTGTGTGTGGGTGTGTGTGTATGTAATGCATTGTTTGTGGAAAAACACTAAGAGCTGTAAAAATTGAATGGATTTTAACCACCATGTGATCTAGCTGGGGGAGAAACTTTCTACCGAATGTGAATGGAATTACATTAGGAAAAAATAACACTGAACATGTTAACTGTAATAAACTTGCCATTGATGATTACAGCATGTTTCATTTTAAATAGGAAGTGATGTGGATGAAGTGGGGGAAAAAAAAACCAGTAGGAACACATCTAAGCCATTAAATGCCTTTTTTCAGCCTGTCAAATTCATGCAAAATGGTGGACGATCAAAAATCATATTGGTTTGCATCACTAAATTCAAAACTACAGTCATATTGATGTAAATTAATCATCCACTTAACAAATGAAAGTAAATGGAAGGTTTTCTGTTGTTTTAAATGTGTTTGTACTCTCCTGATTTTGTGTATTTTGGTGAAAGAGTTTGAACTGTTTCTTGATACTGTTTGAAGCTGAAAATTGATGCAGACTTAAATAGCAGAGGCTGTTAGTCTTGGAGGCTCCTTCAGCTGAGGAGAAAGTGAAAGGTATATGTGATACCTGGCAGGACTCCCTGGGGCCATGGTGTCGTGCACAAGGCTCCCAGTTCTACAGTTCAACGACCTGAACACAATCCTAGATCTGTTCATTGAGAAAAAGCGTTTTAAGCATGTATTAAACTGTCATTGACTTCGTATATGGAACTAGATGTTTTGCCAAGTAGAAGCAGGCTGTTTGAAACAGAGCTGAGGATTTGATCTTGCATTCATTGAAATCATCACTAGTTCTCCTGAATTCAACTGTGCAGAAGATAGTTCTAAATTATGTGTTAACAAGGGCATGAATGCATCCATAATCTTTATCTGAGGAAAGGGGGGTGGGGGGTGGGGGGTGGAACCCAACCCAAACCCCCAGAAAAACTGTTTTCTGGCTTTTTTCATGCTGCTTCTGCAGAGTGCGTCTCCAAGAAGATGTTATCCCTTTTATATGTGAGCTGAAACCAGTGGTTAATCCTCAACATATGAACATTGAAATGTGAGTATTAAGGGCTGATAAATGTGAGTTACATCATTATTTGCTTTGCACTTTGTCTTTGCGCAACATTTCGAGAACTTTCTGAACTATCAAATGGCTTGTGCTTTGGCTGAATAAGACCACCCACTACTGTGATTTGGTAGCTGCAAAGAGAATTTAGTGGGACTTGCTGCACACCAGTGAAAAGTAAATCAGATATTAGTGACACCCTTTTAAGACACAGTGCATTTAATTTGTAAAATATTTTCACCATTACAACCAAACAATAATAATAACAATAATAATAAACTTTAGAAATCTTAGATTCTTAACTAACCCAATCTCACTGCATTGGGCAGTGTGAGAGTTAGAGATTATGTGGTTTGACCCTCATATGGTACATCAATCATGGCAGCGTTCTTTCCCTTTGCGTCCAAGTAAAACTGCTACTTCCCACGCAACATGTCATTACCATCACAATAGGATCTGCTTGGTAATAGCATTTGGAAGGGATCCTTCACTTTAAAGCACTGTTTGAAATCAAAGCTCCCTTCCTGTTGCAACTTAGCTTTAAAACAGACTTCTAGTGATCCTGGAAAATACAACGCTCTTTTTCTTTATCCTCCTCAGTTCTGATTCCATTCATTGCCTTTTGGCTACTTTTTTCTTTTTTCTTTTTTTTTAATGGAAATCCAGAAAAGAGGTTTTCCAGATCTTGAAATAATACTAAATTCTAAATTTCAGAGCGGAAAAAAGAATTTTCCAACTGACATGTGCCTGTGCGATATTTGTAACCTCCATACTATGTCCTTTAATTGGAACCATCCAACGAACTGCAACAATCTCCAACCTTTGTTCAAATAACTAACTCAAAAAAGAATCCAAGCATAAAATGCTATTTTCATAAAGCAGCATTATAAAGATTTGCAGGAGTAACCTGAAACAAGGAAAAATTTAGATAAAACACGAACTCTACCTATTGTGGTAAACAGTAACAGACAGTATTCGCTTAGTCTTCATTGCCAACAAATTAGGCAAGGATTTCTTTTCCTTGATTTTAAATACTGAGTCATTAATTGCTAACGTTTGTAACCTCTCACGTATTCAAAAGCTAATGTTGCAAAAGAAGGTAGTTTTCTTTTATGTTTTGATCTTTCAGTATACATTGCTGCGGGATTTTGGCTATTATCTAACCAAGAGCACTGGAAGTGCACCCAACACTGTGTTATGCGGGAGGTCCACATAACATAATGGAAATAGTTATCTTAATTAAAAGGGATAAATATTTCCTTCCTTTCTCATGTGACAGCTGTTGTCCTAAGAAGGGTGAAATCCCCACTGGGCTTTTGGGACAACCTAGCTGGAGGGAATCATGTGTTGGGAGATGGCCTGTCTGAGGACGTGCGTGTGGTGTCGTGATTTAAAGCTGTGTCAGCCTGATTCCCGGCTGGAGTGGACACTGCAGGTCAGGGCCCTCTTCTGAGCGTTCCAACCAGTGTGTGCTGACATAAAGCTTCCCCACCAAATTATCTTCTGGAGCAGAGGAGAGAGGGGGTGACTTGAGATAGTAGAAGCTGCTGTTAATTTTCACAGCTATGTATTAGAACTGCATAATCAGCTTATGAATGGAATGTGAATTGGTCTGGTCACCTGTCACTGGCCTGACAATCTCCACTTGGCCGTTAATGAATTTTATTGCTGATTTATCTTTCTTTTTTTTTTTTCTTTTTCCTTGGAGTCTTTCACCTCAGCCTGGTTAGTGGGTGCTACAGTTGACTAATTAGGGTTGGTGAAAGCGTAGATTTCTATACCTAGGCCCATAACTGAAAGAGATATGTGCCATGACAAGGTGTGCCTGCAGACTAAAAAACACTGGACCGCAAAAGCAGTATCAAGTTGTGTTTGGAGCTGTAGTTAGCACTTTTTGCTGCTACTCTGCTTCCATGAGTATGTATTCATGGACCTTTCTCCATGACGGGGTACTATTATTATTTTTTTTTTCCCCGAGGTGGTTTTTTTTTGGGTTGGGTTTTTTTTTTTTCAAATGTTCTTAAAAAAATATGCCTTTTGTCAAATACCAAGCATGGAAGTCTTGGGCCAAAAAGACTAATATTGTTTTTGTTTTTTTTTTTGGTGAGGTCTTTCTGGACAACAAAAAATGTGTCTGCATGTGACACAAATAAGGACTGAAGAGAAAGCACCAACACTTTCTTTAGAACTGTTGTTTTGTCATTCCTGCCAGCAATGCTGATTGCTGTCTTTAGTCTTAGGACGCTGTTTTCTATAAACAATCCTGAATGAAACTACTGCATTACTGCATCCTCATATTTGTCAAATTATGGTTTTCTATACCTTCCAGTAAAGAGGAATGCTATGCATTTCATGACTATTATTCAAAATAGAGACAAAATTGAGACAAAAATTTCCTCTAACAAAGAAATGAAAAGGGAGCTTACTTAGGAATTTGTTGTTAGCTAGGAGTGTCTTTTCCATGCCAGAAAGATGTTCTATGACTGCAAACATGAACCTAAGAATAGGAGAGCACTTCCTGGGGTTTCCCTAAGAGAATCATATGCTATGGGCTGGTGGGCTTCTGTGGTCTCTTGTGAACTTGTGAGTTTGATAGTAGGAGTCTTCTATCAGCCTCTGCTGGAGAGGCAAGGAAAGCTGACCAGGTCTAAACAGACTTAAATCACACGTCTGTTCTTTACGGGGGTGTTTCTATTAAGTCCGTTAAGTTATGATTGTCATAAATACAGTTATGTTCTTCTGGCAAAACACGTGGGCAGCCCACCTATCCCTAATGGACCGGGGTCTGTCAAGCTATTCATTATGGCCTACAGCCTGAAGGGAAGGATCCTTTGGCAAAGAGAAGTAGTTGAGAGAAGGTCCTGGAAAAAAGAGAAAGGTTGCGATTGGGAAATCTCTCTTGTTGCCAAGACAGTGTACAGAAGCTGTATGTCATTATCCTCAGAAACAGCTGACAGCAATGTGGATGGGGAAGTGTAAACGCATGGACTGAGAAGGCCAAGAAGCACAGAGGGGAGAAGCAGGCAGCAAAAAGATGGAGCAGTTAATGAATCCAGCTACTAAGAACGATCGGGGGCCAGCACTGTTACCAGCAGCAGGTTAATGGGCAGCCAGGCCAGTGGGTGCTGATGGAGAGTGCACCTAACAGAGTGACTCTGGGGACTGTCTGACGGAAAACCCCGTGTTAAGCCATAGCAGTGGGGAGCTTGGCCCTCAGGGGAGCAGGTCTAAGGGACTACCCCTAAAGAGGTTCAGGAGCAAAGCACTGTAAAGCTGTGAGAGGGCATAGCACCTGGAAAAAGAAGATACGCTGTTGGGGGCATCCGGTGAATCTGCCCCGTCATTGTAGTCTCCGATGCGAAACAGTGAGCTCTGCAGCTGGAGAAGCTGCTGTTTCAGCAGGTTTAGTATGGATGCTGTTGATGGCATATTCTAGGGAAAAGACAGTATTGCCTATGGGATTGTTTAGGCTTTTGTAATCCATTTCCAAAATGTTTTTCTCCTCTTGCAGTACACTTCTATTTATTTAAACCCATTTGTTTCACTTAGTGCTTGTAGAGGGGGAAGTATGGCTCGTTGAGTGCCTCAGCAATATAACTTGATTGCCTGATTGCTGGACAGTGGCTTGAGTGGTTTGTTTTGAACGTTTCAAAACTCTCTTGCTATTGTCACAGCCCTGCTCTTTGCTAATCGGAACAAACTGAAGAAGTGGGCCTGTGTGAACCTCATGAGGTTTAACAAGGTCAAGTGCAAGGTCATGCTCCTGGGTCAGGTCAATCCTTGATGTCGATACAGGCTGGGGGATGATGTGATTGAAAGCAGCCCTGTGGAGAAGGACATGGGGGTACTGGTGGATGAAAGGCTGGACATGAGCCAACAATGGGCACTTGCAGCCCAGAAACCCAACCATGTCCTGGGCTGCATCAAAAGAAGGGCGGGCCAGTACCCACCAATGGACATTTTCAGCCCAGAAACCCAACCAGGTCCTGGGCTGCATCAAAAGAAGAGGGGCCAGCCAGCTGAGTGAGGCGATCCTGGCACTCTACTCTGCTTTGGAGAGACCCCACGAGGAGTTCTGTGGCCAGCTCTGGAGTCCTCAGGAAAGGACAGGCATGGATATGTTGGAGCAGGTTCAGAGAAAGGCCACAAAAATGATCAGAGGGGTGAAGCACCTCTCTTATGAGGACAGCCTGAGAGAGTTGGGGTTGTTCAGCCTGGAGAAGAGCAGACTCTTATAAGCAATAAGGAAGACCTTATTGCTGCCTTTCAGTGCTTCAAGGGGGCTTATAAGAAAGTTTGTGACAGTCTTTTTAGCAGGGCCTGTTGCAACGGGACAAGGGTTGATGGTTCTAAACTAAAAGAGGGGAGACCTAGGCTCGATATAAGGAAGAAATTCTTTACTATGAGGGTGGCAAAACACTGGAACAAGTTGCCCAGAGAGGCTGTGACGAAACCCAAAAGTCAGTCTAAAAAGCCACGTAGCTCTCTTGGTTTAGGAGATTTGTAAGCTGAGAGTCAGAGCACGTTAGCTAACCCAGGGAGCACCATTTACACCGGCTTGTCTGGCCTGCTCAAAGGGGAGTTTGTACAGTCCGTCCTTTTCTGTGCTTATATTTTAGGACTCTCAGTTTAGTCTGGGTTGGAAAATTTGGGATAGGCTGTGCACTCTTAAAAAGAGCACTCCAAACATTTTGTATGTCCAATCTTGAGTGCCATTTCCTTTCTCTAGGGAATGTTTTCCTAGATGCAAAGCTTAGCACGAGCATCGCTGCAGCAGACCACTAAGGTTAAGATGATCTCTTTTACCTTCAAAAAATATTTTATAGCATTCTTAAGAGCAGCAATTATTTCTACGGCGTAGAATACTTTATGATTTATCAGTCAGGAAGTGCTACGCTGCTTAATGCATCTGACAGAATTTTCCAGCCACTTTGGTGTAGTTGGCTCCAATGCCTTGTAACCATTAGTGGGAAATGGTAATTTGCTTCTCAGTTCTCTTAAATAGCTACGGTTTGTTTCTTTTTTAAGTTCACCTGCTGTTTCTTTTTTGAGTGGAGTGATAGGAATTTCAGTATGTGGTGAGCCAAAATTAATTTAGCATTTAATCTGAAGTAGTAACCGTTCCTGCGTAACACAAGCTTTCACCGATGCCTTCTTAACAGAGATAATAGATAACCGATTTGTATCTGATGTCGACAAACAGAAAAAATTGATGACAAGAGGAAATGTGTTTCTAGTTGTAGTGAGAGTCTGAATTGGCTTCAAGTTCTAATGTTTATGCAATATAAATTATCAGAGAGGCTAAGGCATTGCCAGTAGCTGGACTTTGTATCATTGGGTGGAAACTTAGCTATAGCAGAGTCGAATCTTTTCTGTGTGCACGTGCACCTCTACACACAGAACTACTGTGATAAAGCACACCTTGAAATTAGACACTTAGTCTAGATAGAAGTAAAGAGATGTTAGAATAAGTGGTGCTTGAGGAATTCACACTTCTCATGGCTGATTTCCACCTCCTCCAGGCAACCTCTGCCTCTCAAATTGCGTGGATATGTGTGTTAATGGGACTAGCCTGCATGTGGATCATTGAAAGTTTTCAGGTTAAAAGTCATTCCCCCCCCATTTCAGTGACCTTTGGAGGTAGGACAGAATAAGGCACAAATCAGTAAATGATTTGTGTGATACATCACAGGCATTGATATCACAGAACTGTGCACGTTTGTCCTGATCTGAGTACTGTGACAACAAGAAAATCCTGGTGATAAATCATATGTGGATGCTAAACTAAATTCTCAGTGATCTGGGACACTACAGAAATGTTTCAGGCAGGGAAAGGGCAGTTTTGTAGTTAGTGCTGGGGTCTTTGCTCTGAACATCAGTAGCATTCAGCGTTACCTGAAGAGGCTGTCTGATTTCCACCTGAAAATCAGAGATGGGAACGTTCATCTCAGATATTGTGAGGTCTAACTGTTATTTTCTTCAGAATCCTTTCCTGCTTGTGGTTGAGGACATGCTAGGTAGGAAGCTAATTGGTTTTGGAATGCATAACCCTAAGTCATAATATCTGTAGCAGCTGGATTCAACTTCTCAGAGACTTGTCTGATCAAAGAGAAAATAAAGAAGATTTGCTCAAAGGGTTTTTGTTGATGGATTTGAAGAACAATTGGTTTTTTAAGGGTCTAATTAATGAACATTTACTATATTAATTTACTCTGTATTTCTTTGGGCATGTGTCTGAGCAATTTCTAGTTTGTACTTACTTGTACTCATGTCTTTTTAAGGCTTCAACTTTTTGTCACTGCTCATGAGCAGATGCTTCATTTTGGAAGGGTTTCTCTAGCAAAATGGAGAAACACTGGCTGAACTTAAGCATTATTTGTTGTTGTAAGGGCTTATAGTTCATAAGCAATGCTGTTGCTGGAAAATAATTCCTATAAAACAAACATAACAACTTCCTGCATTGGGAGGTTGTTGCAAAGTTGTTAGTCTATGACAAACCAGTAGAACTTTTTGAAAAAAGTTTTGTAAGGTACTGATATTGAAGTTTGACTGTGAAGAAGAAACCAGCCGTTTTAATTCTCCTGTTAGTGGCAGCAAATCCTGTTAGGAACAGCAGTTCGAAAGGAAAAATGGACATCTCAAGAAGAAATATAGCCAGTAAGCTAAAATTGCTCTGAATAGTGGTATGAACGCCATGACACATAGACCCATTCTTGTTTTGAGAGTATCAGTGTCTGCTGACTGCCAGCCCAGCAGACAAGCTCACGTGAAAAGACCTAGTTTTCTGTAGGACTCTGCCTGCCAAGCCTGGCTAAACCCTTTGCATTTGAAGGGAACAGAGTTATCAATACATTGCTATGCTGATTCTTTAGGAATTCCTCTCTGTTAAGCACAGATAATAGATAAGTTCCTCATTCTTGCACAAATAATAAGAATTTTTAACCCATAATGTGATTTTGCTAGCTATAGCAATGATAGAGGCAAAGAAAAATTTTGATTATTTCAAACTAAGGAGTGCAGGTAATACAGAATGTTAAAAAAACCAGACAAAACCCTGAAACTATTGTCATGACTCTTGTATACGCTCGTGTGTGTTTGCTGATATCATCCTAATTTAAAATGTACATTTATTTGTGTGAGCTGTTTTTAAAGAAGGAAGCATTAAGAAAGTACTTCTAGGTTTGACTATTTGAATGCCTTGCCCATTAAATTCTGGTTTTGTTTTTACCTCTGCCACTCTCAATGTGAGTAACTGTGCAAACTGATGCCTCACTTGCAGCCTGAGATTTTTACAACGGAGATAACATAGTCTTAGCCCAGCTTTTTTCTATTTTCTGTTTTTTATAAAAAGTTTTGCTTTTACTAGCCTCTTATAAGACAATCTTTTCTTACAGTGTGAGTATGCAGAATTTGCACAGAGATTCTAGTGAAGATTGGCATTTCTAGGTAATATTGCAGTATGAAAAATAAACACTAATTATTTGGATCTTTTTCATTACCTTTCTACTTCAGAGGATCTCTTTTTTAATGGGTTTGTTTGCAATTCAAAGGGCTAAATAACGTAAAAGAGTTTTGCCTTCTGGAAATTAGTTTGGTTTTCTCTGTTATGTTTCTTGCTGCGCTGTTAAGGCAAGAGAAGGTACAATAAAGTGGTAGTTTTTTGTACTTAGACTTTTGGGATGCTCTTCAGGCCCCTTTGCATTCAGTGAGAATTCAACGGCAACACACTCTCCGTTATAACAGAGTAAGGGTTTTATCCTTCCTCCTGGTCTAACAGAAAAGTACCTGGATTCCAGAAAAGAACTTCTGTTAAACCTTTCAGTGGTGTCTCTCTCAATCCAGCAGCACTCCAAGCCATAATTTTTCAGTTTGATATGAGGCTGATTAAGTGCTCAGGAAAGAATAAAATTTGACCTTCCAGTTCAGCTGTGACAAGGAAAGCCATTTAAAATATCCTTCAGGAAGGAGGGGGAAAAAAGTCTCAGATGTATCAAAGATGTATTTTTTCTTAGTTTATAACAAGCCACAATAATTTGATGTGTTAAATACCTTTTTCTTGTTCAAGAACATTTAGTGACAACATGCAGTTTTGGCACTGCATGTCAAGAGATAATTCACTCAGATGAATGTATTGTTGTGTTTTGTGTTGAGATCACTGCTCATAAGCTAGGGGATTAATACATATTATCTAGCCAAAATCAAGATTTATGTATGGTATTTCCTTCTTTGAAGCGGATGGGAACCCCTGTCTCTACCATTTTCAGGGTAGTTCGCTTTTCATGTTACAGCAGGCATCAGGAAGATCTAAAAGAACTATCCACCATGTTTAGCCAAAAGCTGTGAGATTCCTCCTGTGTTCAGGAGTGTGGTTAAAGGTCAGTCACTAAATAGATCTTCAGAGAATGAGGATCATCTGAACAGATCTCATTCTCTTTTCCATTTGGACATTAACCCAAGTGATCTACTGTCTCTGTACTTGACTTGCCACTTACTATTGCAGAGGCGCGAACCAGGACATTTGTAGGATGGTGAAAAAGCTCAACATATCCTTTGGGCTAAGACAAAGTGTATCATAATCTAAACACCTAATATAGGGTTACATCCTATACATACATATGTATGTATATTCATATATACGCATAAATGAAAGATAAATCCCCAGAAGTTCATGTGGTCATAGATGCCTTTGCCATGTCTTTATTGTGGATACCTTTAGTTTTAATATGGAAAACAGTTGATATCAAGTATTCAGAAGGATAATTTTATATCACAAAATGACAAGGGGAGTGTATAGAACTTTGTTCTTAACAGCAAGTAACAGCTAAATTCAGATCTGAATTCAGCTTCAAGCTTAGAAAAAGAGTAGGGAGAAGCAAGGATGTTTTCACGTGCGTCAGACTTTTAAGCTAAGGTCTCCTACACTTGCTTTATACAAGTACTAAATAACTCTGTATTTTATAAATTAAGTAGGTGGACATGATGATAAGAAATTATTAACTGGCAGTTGGCAGGTGTACCTTATAAAGATGATGAAGTCAATGTAAGTCTTCTGCTGAATTTCTCAACTCAAGCACGTAGGTGTGCACATGGCCAAAATTAGTCATTAAGTAGAAAAGTAGTAAGAGAATATAACGTTATAAAAAGTTAGATAAGCAAGAGAAATACAGTATGCAGACAGTTTTGCTTGCTCCCTGGCTTTTCTTGCCCTGAAAGAGAAAGGTCAGAGAAAGAGTGAGTGAGTGTGTTTGTGTATGATTTATTTTCAGTTTTATAGCAAAACTATGGAGGTGTTTTGATTCAAGTGAACTGAGTGGATCTTTTTTCTTTTGTTTTGTTTTTTTGCTAAACTTTGGGGGGAGGGGATGACGAAGTGGCGAAGATGCAAAATGTTTCATTTTCTTAAGCCTTTAAAGCCATTTTAATTGAGCACTGGCAATTTTCTAAACAAAGATGTCAGTTCAAAATGAAAACAGATGAGTTCATTTTTTTAAAAAAGAAAAAAAGGTTTAAGCTTTACTGAAATAAAGAAATCCACTACAATAAATTTGCTAAAAGCACAATAAAACTTGTGTAATAATAAAAGTCTGGGTTCTTTTAGCAAAACGTATAATAGAGCCCTCAAATACTGCTCTGCTTCTGTTTGGTTTTAGTTTCAACTCCTGGCTGACACCACTCCTTTTTTGCTAATGTCACTGTTGTTAAGTTTCCTTGCCCTTTCATTTTCCCCCTTTCACCTTTCTTTCCTCTTTGAAATCTTTTTTCCATGCTGCTTCTTGTAAATGCAAGTTTTCAAAGAATAATCAATGAAGGTACTAAAGCAACCATAGAAAGTCTGTCAATGCTCACAAGCAGCACAATAGACCTGGTTCTGTGTTAGGTTCCTCCTTCAGCTCAACCCGTCCATGAGCTGCAGTGAGAAGAATGTGGTGACTCAGAAAGGACTCCTGCAAGGTCGTTCGCAGGGTAAACCAAAGGAGCAAGTTAGTGAGCAAGTAATATCTTTCTTGAAATGGTCTCAGTTGCGTTGTTTCCATTGTATTCAGCAGAGTACTAGCGCCTTTGTCTTCTGTACAATATCACATTGTCCTTTCCCACCATATCAAGTTTACACCCTGCCAGGCAGCACAGAGCTGTCGTGCATCCTCTTCCTTCATGAGCAGAAGAGGGTGGAGGTACATTTTTCTGGATTCTGCCTGGAAAGATTTCCATGCTAGTACTTGTCTGTTATTTTGAGAAAATCCAAATCTAACCAGTTCTGAGAGATGACTCCTCATAATAGCCTGTTTCCCCCATGTTTTCTCTTGAGCTGCACTGCTCTGTACCTCAGGACTTCGGTGGGCTGCATTCCTAATGCTGAGTCTAGCAGAGCATTCCCAGGGTATTCTTCATCTTGTGAGGCTTAATGTGTGCAAGAAGGTCATATGAAAATAGCTGAATTTCAGGTATGGCGCGAAGAAAAGCTTCAGTGCAGAGCCAGAGCAACAGACCTCAGTGGAAGGTTGCCCTTCATCAACTTTCAATTTTTTTTCTCTGAATTTTATTTTTCCTTTCCCTCTCCTTGGTACAATGGCCTAATTCAGGCACTAGAAACATGGCAGTAGAGAGTTCATAAACCATAGAAATTACACCCCTCATCTCCTGTCTCTGGTTTTTAGAAAGTCTGTAAATTATGATAAAATCACATCTATGAAAAACAAATACTCTTTCAATATCAAATGAAATAAAATAATAAAAGGTCAAGATATAATGATAGGTTTTAATTTTTATGGTAAAGATGGTGTGAAATGAGAATGCTACATTATTATAGAATACAGCATAACCCACCCAGCAAGTTCTATTGAATTTGAGATCTATTTATGTATTTTTCAGTTTTGGACCTCCTGGCTGTCCAAATGGAGTTTCAGGAGCCTACATTTAAGCTTCTGTTTATTAACAGCTTGGTCTTAATTTACAATATTATTGGATTGTTGCAGTCAAAAGCTCCCTTGTTTTGATTAGGATGGATGTGGGGATCAAAAAGCAGCCTTAGGAGAGAAACCAGAGAGTTTGTTGTTTAGCCTTATAAACAGAAGGCTGGAGGGAAGTGTGTAATAGATCTGTGTAAATGCAACGCAGAGATGAATGCGAGGGTCAGAGAAGGAGTGCTTAAACTAAAGGATGCTGCTGGCCCAGAGAAAAAGGGTATTAACTGGCTAAATTTAGGCTGGAAAAATGCTCCTCTAATGGTAAGAATATTCTTCTAATAGTGTTCTGGAATTGCCTTTTAATGTCAGCAGCAAGGCTCAGGTCAAATCCAATATAGAGGTAAAGTCTGAATGACTTTCTGAATGGGATTATATAACCAACTTGCATTAGCAAAGGGCTGCTTTGGAGGCTCTTTCTTTTCCTGTGTTTATTTTATGATTTTTTTAATAAAAAAAGAAAATACAAGCTTGAAGATGAGGAGCTTAAAACATTTTTCTTTAGGACACTGTCTTCAGAGATTTATGTAAGAATTATGGGAACAGAAGGCTTTGCTGAAAAAATGCATTATTGTTTGGAGTTTTCCTGGCATTAGGTAAAATGAATCTTGATTGTATGATGTGCTCTGTATTGCTACATTCTTGCTCGATACCTCTAGACATAACCGAAGGACCTACTTACGAAATACAAAGGACATTTTTGTCCCTTTCAATACCCCATACACTTTATTCTAAACCAGACCCTTGTTATGACACAATCTCCTAGATGTGTCGTAATCATATGTGGTTTGTGGTCATAGTTTAGGAGCTTTGGATTGCTGCCTGAGGTGCAATGAAACGGTTTAGGTGTCACAAATGCTGCCCTGTTTCCAAACAAAGATCAGCTTCCTGTGCTTCCCACCTTGAAATGTTTGGAGATGTGACCTTTTTGTACCTGTTTGTTTCAGGTGATGATTTTTCTGGTACACCACATAGAAGCTGGGGTTTTTGTTTGGGTTTTTTTGTTTGTTTGTTTTGTTTTTTAAGTAGTAAAGTCTATGACACTCCTTGCGTTGCCTGACAATGCGTTATTCCTGCCCCAGCTGCACTGCCCAGCTTCTGGTACGTAGCAGTTCATGTTCTGAGGTCCTTGTATGCAAACCTTGGTTAGCCTGCAGAAGATTTTATTTCTTAATTAGCTTCATTGAAGTAGCATCGTTTTATGTAAGCTGTAAGAGCTGGCCTGTAAAACTCCATGAATGTATGTTGACAGTCAGGTCTTATGAATTTAGAACTACTAATGAAAATTTGCTGCTCTTGACAGTGCAAAGCTGTTGAAAAGAAGCATTTGTAGGCATTTATGCTTGGGTCAGGGGAGAGTTTAAGTAATGTACAGATGGTAGCTATGGAAACAATATCTGAGTTTGGCTAGATGGTCACGAGGAAGGTAAATAATGAACAAACTGTACCAAATAAATGTACAAGCTGTGCTGAACTGAGGTGAAACAAATTCACTCAGAAAGACCCAGAACTAGAGGTTTACTGGCAGCTGCGTGCTTGTTTCTGTTCAGGGTGTGTGCAGTGAATATAAGCTTAGGCAAGGGTTGGGTTGCACATCTGCCTTGAACCTAACACTACGGCCTCCAATATTAGATTTTAAAATTTTTTTAAGTTATTTCATGCTTTTCAGGGTAGCACAGAAAGTCCATTGCTCTCTGGGGTGGTTTTAGTAGGTACAACTGCCCTTGTTTACAATGTTTTTAGCTTTCAGTTTTCCCTGGCTCAGGTCTGACATGGCAGTTACAAGTGATTTTATATGTGTGAGGTTAAGTAAAAGGAGCTGGATTAAAAGATTTCAGGCTGGCCATTCTCTATGTACTTCGTGCTTCTTTCACAAAGAGATGTCCGCTGAGAAATCCCATTGTGCACCTTGCCTCATACTACCAGCAGAGCTTCATGTGAGGTGTCCAGTTGGGATGACTTTCAAGGGCTAAGACAACACAAAGAGGTGAGATTTAATACAATTCTAAACTTTTCAGTTTAGCTTTGATTGGGGAAATGAATGAGGTTTCAATATTGAGGTTTTTACTTTTTATTTTTGAATTGCTTTTTCCATTATTGCATATTTAGACATGGGGGGATTGATCAATAGGATTCTGTGAATAATTTGATTGTCATACCTTACTTGATCAACTGTTTAATCAAAATAGTTGAGAAACAGTTTCAAAGGCTTTAATTTGGAGGATGGGGGGAGGTGTTTGTCAGGAAACGAGGCTGATGTTCAGCTAGTGTTAATAAAAATGTGCTGTTTGTAGAGTGAAGCATTTTCTTTCCACATAAGTTGCTTTATGTTGTTGGTTGGGACACTTTACCCAAAAACTGGCATCACTTGAGTTACTGCGTCTGGTTTGGTACTTGTGCTTACTTACGTGTTTCTACAATGTGCAGAAGAATGATTAAAGCAGATTGAAAACCCCATGTAATCATTGGATTATCCAGATAGCTGTCTTGCAGCTCATGTGACCTTCAGCAAACAAAAACTGCTGGTATTTCATTGTAGGTGACTGGCCAAAGCCACTTTCCTCCATTTACAAACCATTGGGTTAAAAAAGTTTATTGTCCATCTTTGTGTATGGTAGTGATGGATAAGCAGGGATGACTGACCAGAAACACCCATTAAAAATAAAATCAAAGTTATATCTGAACAAATAGTTTGTATTAATTTGGATTGAATTTGTGAGTTTCAAGCTGAAACTACATTTTATGGAATTTTTGTGGCTTGTGACTAAGTTTTGCCCAGCTCTCATCTGTGTGCAGATCAAAGCACACCCTAATGCTGTTCAGTCGCCACCTTGCGCACCTAAGCATAGAGAATTGTCTTTTAACGTAAGTGGCTAAATCAACCCACAAAAAGTGTTCTCCTATGTGCAGTTATTCTCTAACCATAATATTTCCTGGATGATCTCTGACAAAGTAGAAATCTGTGAAGAGAAAATTTCATAGTTCGCTGGTAATCATAATAGCAGGGCTCTTGTTCCGAGAATGGGGGCCTAATTACCTTCTGAAATTCCAAAAAATCAGGCTGACTATAGTATATTTTACATCATGCGCTGAAGTTATTTTAAGATATGAGCAATTTCAATCTTTTTTTATTAAAAGCATTTCACATGGCACTTTAGGAAATTTGTATATAAGCGGGTTTACAGAATCACTTTCTTGGCATTTATTCAGGGGGATGCAAATCCTGTTAACTGGCAGCTATATATAGATGTCATAAATGCAGAGCCATAATTTAATTAACTGTTGGGGTTTTTTTCTTTTTAGAAACATCCTTAAAATAAAATAACATTCTGTGCATCTTTTTTGTCATACTTAAAATCCCTGGGCAAAGGCCTGCTTATGTTAGGCTTCAAAAGTTTGATCCATTTGAATTACTGTTTTCCATTTAAAAACAAAATAAATTTTTAAAAAAGACATTCTTAATTTTTGTTGTTTTCACTCATGAAAGGATTGAGAAATGATTAACAAAGTCCAATGGTAGTGGTGGAGACAATAAGGGAAAAAGAAGTCGTAATAAATCAGCGAATATTGTGACAAGTTTCATTGCTTGCAGTGCTTCAAAAACAATCACTCTCTCAAGGGTCTGATCCTCGTTCCATTCAAGCTGATGGAAGTTCTTCAATTAATTAAATGAAAAACAGCACAGATACATGTCAAAACGAACACAGTAGCTGGAGTGTGGCTTTATATTCTGCCTCAGCAAGGATTAAACCTGTTGCCTACTGAAGGACATTCTTTTCATTTATTTATTAATTTTGATTGCAAAGCATGCAAAAAGTAGTATTTTAAGTTCTAGTGGGAAGCATTCCTGTCTTGTGTTGAATCTCCACATGCATCTGTCACTGTGGGGATATACTGACCTGTTTCCCATCTGGAGGTTAATCTCTTACCTGTTTACCTGTGAGCTGCTGTTGGTGACTGTTAAGCCTTGGATGACCAGACAGTACTGGCTTGTCTAAATTCACTGTTTCAGTCACCCTACCTAAGCTGCACGTTGTCTCAATACTTTGGCTATAATTCTCCAGTATTCAGCGCACCTTTAAAATAGAGCTATCAAGTATTTTGTTAGAGTGGCTAAGCGGAAAAACGGTTTTAAGATCATATTAAGCGCTGTAAGTACATGGTACTTTCTCACTGTGGTGGGTTGACCTTGGCCATCTGCTAGATGGCGGCTCAGTCACGCTGACACTCCTTCTCCTCCACAGGATCTGAGGGGAAGTAAAATTCTGAAAAAAAAAAACCCAAACCAAAAAACCCCACATGGAGCAAGATAAAGACAGGGCAATCACTTACTGAGGGGTGCAGGGGGATATGGGGAGTGGGGATCTGCAGTCAGCCCATACCAGCTCCTCTCTGCTGCTCCTGCCCTCGTGCTGTTCCCCTGCCCCACCGTGGCTCTCCACAGTCAGTGGGTTCCTCGGGATTTTTCTACCTGCTTGGCCGGGTCTCTCCAAAGGGAATCTCTTCAGGGGTGCCAGGACCCCCTCCTCCTGCTCTCCTCTATAGAGTTTGCAGGGCTGTTTCTCGCACTTTTTTTGTCCCTCACACACTGCCAGGCACTGTTCTGCCCTTTCTTCACTGTGCTTTCCCCTGCTGTGCCTGCCCATGCCTGAGAGGCTGAGCCGTGCCCTGTGGTGGGGCTGCTGGAGCCAGCTGGAACTGGCCTCAGAGAGACCCCTGCAGTTCCCTGCCAGCACCTGGGCACCTGCGCCTCGTACGCTCATCAAGAGAAGCAGGAGCAACACCCTGAAGACACACAGCAGAAAGTCAAGTAATTTCCTACACCTATTTCTCTCTTTCCAGCCCCTTGCCCTCCTCTCGTATTTACTGATTTGACCCTTTGAGGCCAATAGCGTTGCCTTTCCATGCGCTGTTTGAAAACGTTTGGTTAATTCTAGCTCATGAGCCCGTTCTTGCCCCTTGGCACCTTTTAATACAGCTTCCAAAGGCAGTTTCTGGTACACGTGGTTTCCCATGAAATGTCTAAGCTAACAGCATGTTTTCTCTATAATTTTGGTAAGATTTTATTCCTAGTGAGTTATTCTGCTGCAGGCTGTTGCCTTACAGGTCTATTCTTACTGGTTTTTGAGAGTGCTGAGGGAAAGGTGAACGGCTGCTGGGCAACAACATCACCACTTCTCTTGTAGGCCAGCCATGGTCTGGCAATCCCTCTCACATTGCTTCACTCATTTTGGAGGAGTTTCCTAAATTCATGGACTCTGAACTGGTGTGCACGCTGTAGCAACATGGAGTACAGCTGCCTCACTCGTTCTGTAGCCTGCTTGCACAAAACAGTGTTATAACTGATTTGTGTGGAGAAAAAAAAAAAGGAGAGAGAAAAAAGACTGAGAAATATTAGGTATGTATTTAAGCACCCCCTCTGGTGCAGAGGTAGGTTGGCAGTGATGTGGATACACATATATACAGTATGTGAATTTACTGTGAGGTGGTACTTGTGGTGGTGAAGGATATCTTATGGATTTCAGTATTTTTTTAGTCCATTTATTAAAGGTTTCTGACTTTATGGCAATGATGGCAGATATGTGCACATGGTGGTGTACAACACTAACTTCTACGCTGTAAGGTTTTGGGGCCAAAGAGTTTTTGCTAATGACCTTATCGAAGGTTTGGGGAAGAGCATACATTGACCTTAATGACATTCATCTAGGGGACTAGCAGAATGAGGCTCTGAAGTGTTTTTCTTCTTAGGATGCCTACTGAGCTACATATTGAAGAACAGGAGATAAGTGGATAATGGGAAGGGAGAGGGAAGCAACAAAACCTACTCCATTAGGAGTTTCAAAAGACCTTTAAAAACATGTTTCCTCCACTCAGAGGCACAGAGAAGAAAGCAAGTAATGATGATGGGGATAATAAAATGTTATTTTTGAATCTGAAAATGATTAGGTCACCTAAAAAATGATAATAAACTGATTGGTCCTCATCCCACTAAAAAGCTACCATCAGAGCAACCCAATAGCCCTAGAAATATTGTACTGCTTTTTTTTTATTTATTTATATGCCATGACTAAGTGGTTAAGGGATGGTTCCTATGACAAAATTTCCAGATTTTATGAAGGGTCTGCCTATGCTGTAATGTAAATGCTGAAGTACCCGAGTTAGCTTAAAAGAAGCACTGGAACACTCTAGCTGTGATAAACTGACAGCTTATCACCACCAGTGATTTTTCACTCTGATGTTCTTCAGTCAGAAACAACCGGGGAGGGTAGGTAGCTGGGTATGGGCTTCTCGCAGAGGAGTACAGCCCTTGCTGAAACCTTTGTCGAAATAGGTGAAATACCCCTGGTACCCTAGCTCAGTCCTTTGAATGCAGCTCAGAAGTCTCCTATTGCAGTGAAAATTAGGTACAAAACAATTTAGGGAGATTTCTGGGCACTGTGACTTGGAACACAGAAGAATCAGATTGTCAGGACAAAAAAAATCACTAAACAAACAACAAACCCCACTTTTGTCAAGTTTTATACCTTTAAAAGTTGAGGATCCAAACCCTTTGGGGTGTTTATGTGCCTTATAAGAGTGCACAAAGCTATGACATAGATTTAGAAAAAAGCTTTGAAAGTTACTACTATCACTATGTCACTCTTATGTTGAGAGAATTAACCAGCCTTCACGCTGAGGTGAAGAGCAAACCTTTTCAGCTGGGGCAGCTCATCCTAGGGCCACCTTCTGAGTAGATTTTGCTGCACCTCTTACTGAAGCTGGGACTGCCCACTGCTGAAGAGAGGATCTCAGGATATGTGAACCATCGGGCTCATCTAGCACAGGAGCTCTTCTTTTCCATAAAGTGCAAACCAGGCGAACTGAAAGAGGTGTGGTCTGGGGAGCTCAGCTTGAGGGAGGGAGGGACAAGGGCTGGTGCTGCAGACGGATTCTTCCATCGCATACAGCTAGCTCCTGGCCTGAAAGCATATGCTAAGATTTTTGGGTTTATCCATGTCTAGTTTGAGATTTGGGGGGGTTTCTTTGGATTTTGTTTGTTTGGACGTTTTTTTTATCTTTTCTTGTATGTTATTGTCTCACAGCTACGTACCTTTCTAAAATAAATGTTTTATTAGTAATTTGCTATGCCAACTATAGAACTTTAAGATGCCTTTAAGATGGGGCTGTGACAAGGTCCCATGTAAATCAGGTACAGCAGCTTCCTAAATCCAGTTATTCTTGCCTTCTTGTTTTCTAGTAATTACCTCATCTACAAGAAATATTGGATTCCTGTACTGTACCCCTATCTCTACTAAGTGTTACTATTAGCTTGCTGCTCCTGAGAACTCTTAGATTTTATTATTATTATTATTATTATTGTTTTAAAACATCATTCTTTTGTCTAAATAAACGGGGCGGGGGGGGGGTGGGGTGGGTTGTACTTACTTTGCTTTGCACTGTCAGTATTCCCCACTGGTTTAAGGCCTATGGAGGTTTAAAATCAGTGTACTTGTGCACTCTGGAGCCTTGTCAGTCACAAGCTGAGATGCCCAAGGTTGAAGTTCTGGCTGATCATAATTTTTCCACATCTTTTCCTTCCACCCCTAGGAGACGTGTATGTTTCTGTCATTTAATGCTTGGTTTCTTGGAACAATTAGTTAAAGAACTGATATAATGACAATAAATTACCCCAGTCTCTGTCAGAGTCCTCCTTGACTCCAGCTGCAACTTAGTTCCAGAGGTTTGGTTATTTAATGTTCTCCATCTCTGAAAAGGTGAGGTTGAACTTGTCTATTTGTTCTGTGTCCCTTAAGCCTGTTACATAATATCACTTGCAAGGTCATCTTGTCCTGTTCCTGGCCTTAATACAATAAAACACTTAAGCACATATTTATCTTTAGGCAACTAAGTACTCCTATTGTCTCTGACATTATTTTGTTGCTCCCAATGAAAAAGTATCTACTTCCTGAATAAAATCTGGTTTATTTGGCAGTGATGTACTGCCTTCTCCTTGCAAATATAGAGTTTCTGTCATGCTATACAGAAAGCACAAAGTTAAATACCTTTTTTTTTGGTAAAAATTCCTTTCCACATGGTCTGGTTTCTTCTCCACGTGGAACAGATAAGTGAGTCAAACCATACAGAAATCAGACTGAAAGTCTGGTGGGCTCATAGCTCTGCTTGCAATAGCAACCTCTTGTTGGGTCAGTCACTTGGGTCTTTCACGCTGTGCTTTGGCTCATTTGGTGTGGGTTTCTTTCTTTTTCCTTGTAAACCTTTCATCCCAAGGATCAGACTGGCATCACGTTGAAAGTGAGGTAGACTGTCTGATTTCAGATGTGTCACCTACTTTTTCCGGGTTTTACGTCACAGCTTTCCCTTGCATGAAAGGATGCTCACATGCCGTGATCAGTCCCATGTAAGATTTTTTGGAAATGGAAGAGAAATTCTGAATCTATTCATGACCCTTTCCTGTGTCTTTTTAGGGAGAGGTAATTGTTTCTGCTTTCCATACTGTACGGGTGGAAAAGCAGTTCATGTGCTTTCTGCTGTAGTGATTCTTCATCGCGGATATGACAAAAACTCCCCCAAATACTGTAAGATTAATTAGTTTGAAATGCCTGATGGCCTTCACAACACTTAAATATTTGTTTTTCACTGTGTCATAACTCAAAGATGTTTCTCTATCCTATCTTCCAAAAATGGTAAAACATGAAACAAACCCATTCAGAATGTAGGTAGATGACAAAATATCATTTGCATTTATAGCATAACTATTTTTAGGATTTCCTATTATCCTTGGGGCTTTAATTTACCTTTATAGGCTGGTGAAAGAAATATTACTAGCTACACTATTTTCCAGAGAAGCAAAAGCATGAATAGGCATATGCTAACATTTTGAAATGCAAATGAGGGATATCCTGTGGGCACCTGGGTAAGGATATCTGATTGTCTTGTACTTCTCAGTGTAAATGTATTCAGTTTTGCCATTTGGCTCTGGTATTACTGCAGGTAGCTGCTCCAAAGCTGCAAAAGTCTACAGAAAGTATAAGGAAAGAAGAAACTGGCCCCAGAAGGGGAAGAAAAGAATATGTCAGATTTTTTTTCCTGATATTACACTAGTTTGAATAGTAGTGTTACTTCAGTGAAGTAATTTGAAATTTAAAAGTTCATTACAATACATAAATGTTTTGAAACTACAGCATTATGTGTCCTGATGACATAATGATTACTACCAATTCCTAATAAATGGTGACTTGTTTATAACGTGCATTGACCCTTTGAAACGCTTTTTTAAATGGGTAAATGGGATACCAGCTGTATTTGTGAACCTCTTGGGAAGATCACCATCAGCCTACAGTATGTGGAGCAACCAGCATGGCACTTGAACACCTGTTGGAGGTTCTAGTTATAGATCACAGAAGACAATATTCCGTATTGATTCATGCATGCTTCCAGAACTCAGGACACCACAAGAATGTTGTGTCACTTAGAGCGATAAAGAATGCGAGCTGTATTTATTTTCTGAGACCCCTCCTTGACAGGCTGTGAGTAATGTTGTACATGCTGCATTTTATGGTCCAAAGTCCATGCTCTGTGTTCGTTGTTGCAAGTCATAAAATCTGAACGTGATGTGGGCAAAATAAATTTTGCATACTTTTATTACCCCTTGGTGATTCTTAGCTAAAAGAACAAGTTCATTTAGATGAAACACTCAACCAGTTCAGTACAGTTAAAAAGAAAACGGTGCAATTCAAGCTTTTTTTATGATACAGGATCAAGGTGAGCCTTTAACAGCTTTGAGCATTAGTGCAAAGCTTAGCATAAAACCTGCCCTAAGTATAGCTGTGATAAGACACCATCTGGGCTTCAGTAAACACACAAGTGCAAGTAGCATAGATCAGTGTTTGAGATTTCTGCAGTAATTTCCTTCATCCTCCTGTTAAGTAACTAAGCTGTGGATGGCCCATCAGTTTAAATGATAGCACAAAAGGTCCTACAGCTACAAAATGAACTATTTTGGCTTGCTTCTTGGGTGGCTGCTTATTGTTTCATAAGACAATGGGAATTGTCATAGTGTTTTGGATTCTTTTCATAAATTTATTGAATATTTATTGTCAGGATTACTCCAGTTTTGTATTTTGAATCTTGATACTACTTATATTTTTAAAGAAATCATCTGGTACTTTTCCAGTTTTCTGTAACTTTTCCTAACTGCTCGCTTTCAAAATCATTGTAATATTTTTTGTGAACTGAGTAAACAATCTGGAAGTCATTGATAGGCAATAAAAATGGCACCCTGCAATGCTATTAAAAAAAAGGGGGGGGGGGGGGCAAAAGACACCAT
>NW_010423859.1:143090-153724 GCF_000710305.1 Buceros rhinoceros silvestris
AAGAACCCCCCCCACTTAAAAAAAAAAAAAAAAGAGGGGGGGGGGGGTGCAACAGACACTATTATTTTGGCTATGTTTGACATACTTTCCTAAAATTTCCCACAATTACTGGCTTAATTTCAGCTCTGCTGGTGGTAGAAAATGTAGAAATGTTAGTAGACACAGGGCACTGATGCGAGCTGGTGTTTCGGATCATCCGTTGTTATTTATTGCTATTTATTACTTGTGTATTACAGCTTCTAGGAGCCAGAGTCATGGATTCCACTGAGCTAGCTCTAGAGAGCAAGACTGTCCCTTGGGTTAAAGGGGGTTAAAACACGATGGTTAGAATTCTGGTGAAGCCATCAAGATGTCAGTGTCTCATTGGTTAGCAGAAATGCAAGGTCAACCCAATACAGCTCCCAAGAAATTTGGATACTAGCTTGTGCCTTTATAGCAGCTCCCATGCGCTTCCTTTACCACTGTAAGATCGAGTCACTTCTTGATGTTTGATTCTGCTCGCTACTACACTGTAAGTGTTTTGGAAATAAACGTTGTGGTGGGAAAAGAAGGAATGGACGCTCATCAGGCAAGACTCAGTGTAGTATGTACCTTCGTTCCCGAGCAACAGAGGTAGAAATAATTAGTCCTTCCTGTATTTGCGTGGAGGTTGCTGGCGAGCATGAGGAATAAGTTGCAAGTAGGTTTTGTCTTCCTTCTGAAAATCTCTCTTATACAAATATATTGCTATATACGCTGCCATATTCTATAATTGTTTCAGAAGATATTTAATTGCACTTTTAGAACATGCACCAGAATAAACATTTTTACCTCTGCAGCTTTTTCCTATGGGAAAAAGGCATCGTCTTTCCCGTGTTTTCAGGACTGGATGAGGTTTCAATAAGTATAAAGATCACAATAATCGGTGGACATGTTGAAGTACTGGTTTGTCTATGAACTTACCTGGTAACAAACAGGAGTAGCATGCTCATGAAGTTAGGATGGTGTAAAATATCAGCCTGGAGCATCTTTACTTATGCTGAATTACTTTAGTTCTTGATAATGCCCAGATTGTTTCTTCTTCGGCACCAAATGCATTGCTGGAATTCACCATGTTGTGTAACGGGATTAACATTTATTTATGGATTTCATTCATCAGTACTGAAGTCATTTCCTAAAGGCGTTTTTTGAATGCTTTATTATCATTGTATCAACTTTCCATTGTATCAACATGATATTTTTGGTAGGGAGGTGGCAAGTATGCAGGCGTTTCAGAAAAAGGCATGAACTTGGAGATCAACTTCAGCAGACTTTGGTTTGTCATCTCTGCACATTGCCAGTCTGCCTTAGATATATTAATATATATTGGTATCAATTATAATGGACACATAAACTGCTTTTATTTAATTTCTAATGTGTCATGGCAATTTTTACGAAAGAGAGGAAAGGCTCTTGTTGGATGTCTTGAGAGAAGGACAATGATTCGGATGTTCAGATGATCTCTGTAGAATTGACATTTAGAAATCCTGAACTGGTAGATGTTACAGGGATGTAGTTGTCCTCTCTCACAGTCCTCCGGGGATCTTTCAGATTTAGGCAAGCTCCCCACTGTCTTTTGGTAAGAAATATCCTTCCCTTTTGTTTTCTCCTGTGCCACCCAGAACTAGAATTTATTTCCCATTTTTAAATTTTTTTCTAATTTTTCAATGGCTCTGGAAAATTTTATTCCGTGACATCTCTGTTCCCTGGACAACACCTACGGAGAAATGAAAGTACTTTTTTTTGCCTGTTCAGAAAGCACTTTAATTTGAGCTATGTAGCTTACTCAGCATGTGTCTGACTACAGATCTTCTTTGTTATAGCCTTCTAAGGATACCATTAGCAAAACTTCACACACCATGCTATCGATTCCATAGTAATCTTCCTGGGATTGTAGCTGATTTTGCTAAAAGCTCATTAGGTAAAGGTGATTGTTACAGATACCAAAATTGGAATTCAGACCAGCAGGTGAAGACTTGCTTTGCTCCCTCTCAAATCCAGCTAGTTGAAGAGGCACAGCTACCAAGTCCTTGTGATCGTTCTTCTTACTGACAACTTTGCAATGCAACAGGTCACATTGCAGGAAAACATCTGTGCAGCTGCATGCCCCATCCTGTCCACATGATGTATGTAAGAAGAGATGACAGAAATAAATCCTAGATCAATCAAATGACATTACATCAAGAATTGCAAAGAAAATACTTAAGAGTTTAGTAATCCATTATTGGGAGTGTTTAATATTTCTTGGCTAGAAATGAGATTTTTTTTTTAAAGCTGCAAGTAATGAGCATTTACCAGTTTTATACCAGATATAGGAAAAAAACTAATTTGAAAAGTTTTCAAAGTAGATCCAGGAAGCCTGGATCTGTTATGCTTGCCTTCAGTGGTGAAGCATTTTAGACAAGTCAGATTTTCTCCCAGAGTAAATTGCATTAGTGGTCACAAAATATTTGGAAAAATATGGTAAGTCTAGAAACACCCTAAATGGCCCTTTTCAGAAGTCTTCTCTGTATGGTTTTATGTTTTTCAGTGAGTGTGGCTTTTTTTTTTTTTTTTTTTTTTGGTTGGATGGTTGGTTTTTTCCAAAGCAGATTGTGGGCTAGGAGATGATCTGTAAAAAGGTATTTGAAAAAGTATGGTCTATTTATGTATAACATTGATTCTCGGGTGGGGGGAGGGAAAGAATTGTTTTGAATGGAGAAATGAAGATGTAGGTGATTGCAGGTGATTTATAATGGGAGATAAAGATAGGTCAAAGAAAAAGAATGCTGAAGATCTACATTGTGTCTTTCACATTGAATGTTCTACATTTTGCAGATGGACCGTAAGTAGATCAATCAATTTGTAAGGTGTGGGTTTTTTGGTTTTTTTTTTTTGTAATCTGGGAAATTCTTGTTCACAATTCATGAATCAGTTGTTTGTTTCCCTTAGGGTGAATGTGAAGTCTTCTAAAATTACAATGGAATACTTGACTTAGCTTTACTACAGAAGCCAACTGAAACCAAAATGTTATTTGGGTCAGAAAGAGTGGAAAATACATGTATTATTTTACATAATATCTTATGGTTTACACTGTTCTTTCATTAGAGTATTGAAGCTAAAGACCTGCTCCTGAAGCTACCTTTGTTCGGCTTTGTAGCGAAAGATCACGTTATGGTATTAATTTGTCATGGCTAAAGTTGTGTATTAAAATGTAGTGCTTATTTTGGCTTACTACTGCATTTTCATTAGGCATTTGATTAGAAAAGTGGCAAGAGTTTGGCTGTTGCAGTAAAATTGTGAACTGTCCGAGAAGCAGTTAGACATTAGGAAGTGAAAGATTTCCAAATCCAGCTTTGCAAGAAGGTACCAACTTTTGCAGGGAATGGAGTGCTTGCAGATAGGACATTATTATTGAGTGTGGGCTGACAGTCACTCATTTTCTCTATGGGTTGTCTCAGACTTATTTATTTTTGACCTAATATTATGTGGTGGAAAGAAGTATGTTTGTGTTCATATCTTCTTATGCTGGTTCTTCTATTTCATGGTGGCACATGCCCAGGATGGAGTTCAGCGTTAACCACCTCCTTACAAACCGTTATTCTGAGTTGAAGTATAACTTTTATTTTCAGTTTGATATGCAACCTTCATCCCTGCCAACCTGGATCAGGTAACTGGAATTTTGAAAAAGTGTGCTGAATGCTGCAGGTTCGGTATTGGTTTATTTCTGTTGCTTAAGAGTGCAAAGGAGTTTTCAATTTAAAATTTCCAGATATGTCTCTCTCAAACATGGCCAAGACTATTGTTAGAACTGTCTGCATCTTGTTATATTTGTACCTCTGCAAGAAGAAAGAACAAATGTGGCATATAAAAATTGAACTTGAGTGTATTTAGATGAGAAGTTACTCTTCCTTTAGAAGTGGCACATTTATATAGCCACGCCACTCTTTAAGGCAGTTTAGGGCATAGAGCTGGTACAAGGTCAAAGACAAACTAAGGAATGAGTTTCAGTCAGTGAAATACTTTATTTTCAAAATATTTCCTCTCATGTAATGTTTCTTGGTAAATATGAAATGTTTTAGAAACATGATAGTGTAAAAGAATAGTCATGGACCATGTGCTGAAAGCAAGTGACTACTGGTATCTAATGGTCCCTTTAGCCTGAGTGGACAATTTGTTTGTTGGCAGGACTGTTGAAATATTTTTGCTTTATTGCCTTGCCATTATTAAATAATAATTTCAGATATTTAAGGCTTCACTCCAAGTCTTACAGGGGTGAGAAATACCTGTCTATTTTGTGCTGAATGCCTCTTTTGTTGCGTTTATTTTGCTGTATTACTTTTATTAGTTTCTTTGCACTCTACCGCCACTTGAGATGGAGACAGAAACCACAGCACCATCTTCACTGTAAGCAAAACTCTTTTCACATCTATCAAATGTCTGAACAGACAAAAGAGCTTTGATCACTTTCAGTCTCTTTTAACAAGGGACTTGTTTTAATTATAGAATGCTTTAGCTATTACTACACATTTGCCTGGCACAGTTGGCATGTGACATCATTTTACAAAAGCTTGGGTTTCTTTAGAGCATTCCAGCCTTAGGCTGCAGTTCTTAGAACTGAAGAAGGAGCATTATTTTTCCACCAACTGAAGAAGGTATCTTTAAATTAGAGCCAATAAAAATAAGATGATAAGCCGAAACCATTCCCAAGTAATGACCACAAAGCAGCAGTCACCTAATGAAGACTTATTCATATTCACCACAGCAGTATTTCCTGTGACCTCATGACAATACAAAAAGTTTTCCCATTCCCTCATGCAGGAAAAAATAGGGTAGAATTTCTGGTAATCTCCCCACCAGTTTTCATTTTATAAAATCGTATTGTTCTCTAGAAAAAAGAAAAAATGCTGAGGGTTGTTTTTCTTTCCTTGTATATGTTGTATACCGTGTATGTTACGGAAGAAGTGGCATGTAAGGTCAGTATAATATAACACAACACTGTCAGATCTGTTGGTAATGAAAACAGTAAATAATAATTGATGTGTGAGTGTGACTACATTGCAATACACGTAGTTGGTATATAAATAGAGTACTAATGCTTGGTGTCTCTGATATCTATCAGTGTTTTCTTTTTTTCTTGGGGTAAGGTATGATGAAATAATGTTAATTACATTTTAGAGATTCTTTTGTAGAGCAGTGTATGAAGACTATTCTCAATTTATGTGACCAGTGGAAATTCTATACTGTTCCCAGCATTCGGACTTGTTTTGCTACTGTCTCCATTCAGCTTTATGGCTTAAGTCAGGATTAGTTTTTTCCTCTAATGAGATGTAAACCTTTTTTTTTTTTTCACACAGCACAGTATGTTTAAAACTCAGCATAATGTAGCTACAATATTATGACAGTGACTGTCTGAAGTCAGAGTTTTATAAAACCCTCTCAAGTTCATTGAATGATTTCTCAGAAATAGACTGCCAAACCCAAATTTTACAGGTTGATCTTTGTCCAGTTTCAGGTTTTTCCTGTATTTTGGGGGAATGAGTTTAGTTTTGTACGTTTCAGCATCATCAGGACAGAGTGCTGCTGAAGCCAACAGATACATAAATGCCTCACTGAATCTTGGTGTTTCTGCATTCCTCTGCGTCTCAATTCTGATGTGATTGACTGCTGAAGTGCAGGATCAGACAGCGAGAATTAGTAATCTAGGCGTAGGATATTTTTAACACCATTGTAAATATTTCAGTCATTTTTGCATTAATTTGAATGTCTTACTTCCCCAACTACACATCTGAGGGAATTTATTTAGTATTAGTTTGTATTTTCAGCAGTATAAATCCCGTACCAGAATGTATACATGCATCACTACCCAGCAGCTCTTTGGTGATCTGTAAGATAAGTTTATTCTTTTTCTAACCGCAATGTAAGTAGGGCTGTATTTGGAATGTATGTCAAATCCAATATAAATTAGTACACTTGGACTATACTTGTGCGAATTCTCTTTAGGAAGCTTGTCAGTTTACCATCTGGTGATTTTTCTTATGGTAAATCTCAGCAATTATTTAGTTTAGTCGTTGGAATTACTAAATATCTGACATAAGAAGTCTCATCTTCTTAGAAACATTAACAAAATACTCTGCTCTGACTTGAATAAATGTCTAAAACCTTGATATATCAGACTATACATCCTCTATTCTGATGGCTTTTGAGCCAATCTTTAGCACATATGACTTTGCTTACTGGTGTAAATAAGTCTTTGTGTTGCTGGGGTTTTTTATGTGCATAGTTCAAAAAGATACAACCATTTACCTGTGCTAAACACATTACAGAAGTTATAGCTTATGATTTAATAAATCAGTGCAGAGCTTGTGTATTACCACCCCAGGCGCTAGAGTTGGCATCAAGAGTCCACAACCTTATTAAACTGGATGAGTGTGAATGCTATTCAATACCATTTTATATTTGGCAGGTTTAGCCTTCTGTTTTTATAAGGTTGAATAACATTTTGTTTTCTTAAGCTTTGGATTTGCATGCCTTCGGAAAGAGAACTTCATTTTCTATTTTAGAAAAATTATCTCTCTGCAGTGCCTACAGGGAGCATCTACATGACAAAATTAAACAGTGGAACTGTAGTCATCTTTATCACACTAATCCTTCCCCAGAGATTAGACTGTATTTTTTCTAGTGTCTGAAGTCTTCCAGCATATTTAACATGAGTAGATTCATATTATCTTTAATTATGCTATTTAAACCCTGTCCAATTTAATGCTCAGATAAGTCATGTTCTTCAGGAGCCATTTATACGTCCAGGGTGAGAAGTTAGTAGGATAACGTCATTGACAGTCATAGTAGCTCTGATTTAGCTAATGCGTGACATATTGAAACCTCATTAAATTTCTCTGTCACATCCAGCGATGCCAGCCTTGTCAGTTGGTGAAAGTTGTGCACTGTAACCAGCTGTGTTTTCAATTTAGGGAGGCCTTAGCACAGGCAAAAGACACAAATGTGAATCCCCCCCTGCCTACGTTCACATCATAGCTCTGAGCGTGTGGTGGAGGGGGAACGTGATGACATTTTGGGAGGGCTACCTGCATTTCAGGAGGCTGCCCCTTGTATTCCAAGGTGTTGATAGGTCTTTATACCTCCAGCAAATCTGACACGGTGCTGGAGCCCAGCTGCTGGTGCTGCGTTTTTCACATAGATAGCAACCTTTTAAAGTATTTTTGCACCATATAATAATTCAAAAGTGCTCGAAGTAGTATTATTAATGCGTAGGTAGCATTTGTAAACGGGAAGTGTTTGATTAAACAGATCTAAAGGATGGTTTGTGTCCAGTATCATTTTATTCTGCTGATTCTGGCATGGCACGGGGTCTGTGCAAGCATTCTTCCTGAGTTAACCGCTTCCCATAATTCCCCTGAGAAATAGGTGCAGGCCTTGAGGGGAATGAGAAGGAAAAGAAATTATTTGGGGACTCTTTAGGGTAGGTTTGCAGGGGTTTGGGGCTAATCCAGATGGACACTAATTGGCCTGCAACATTCAGCTGCATTCTCTTCATGCAGTTTTACAAGCCATAAACTTGGTGGGAGGAGGGCTGGAGGCAGAAGAGAAGACAAAACCAAAAAATGACAAACCATACTTCTGTGCTTCTCTTGAGCTCCCTGCCGTTCCTTTGGGTTGGCACAAGTCCTCTGTCTCTCTTGCTTATTGTATCTGCTCTTCTTCCTGGAGGATGAGGAGCCGGAGTAGGCTTTGCTGCTTTTCATTAGCACCCACCCTGGAATGCCTTTGAACGCTGGCAGGGCATTTCCACAGGGACACCGTGAGGAAGTGGGGCTGCCGGTCTAGTCTGCCACTTGTTAGAGACTCCAAAGTGCACCCCCTCACAGGTGCTATTTTTATTGTGCATGGGAAGGGAACCAAACCAGAGGTTTTGTGAAAAGTGACAAGAAGATTTGTGTATGACATTAAAACACTGGTTTTTCAAAGCTGCTCTCAACAGAAGCATGTATTTAAAAAGATGTTGAGCTGGAAAATGGTCCTCCTCTCTGTGAGGGCATCTCAAGTTTTGATCTGAGGGAAATAGCTAGCTGAAAAGAAAGGTAGCTGGCACAACATGAGAGGTGAGTGTCTAGAATATGAGAAGTTCAAGTCTCCCCTCTGTGAAGTATTAGGTGAGTCCCCACACTGTTATATCCTTGGCTTTCCTTGGGTAGAACTGTTCCACTTTATAGAAAACAACAAAGTTAGTGGGAACTTGAGTGTGGATCTTGAACAGGACTTTTTGAAGGCATTCCCTAACTCCAATATTATTTAATGATGATCTGAAAATGAACATGTATAACAAAGTTAAAAAATATTTACCAGGGAATAGCAAATCCGATGTAAGCTTCTTTCTATCACTCTTTCTTTTCTCTTACCTCAGTAGAGTTGAGAGTAAAGGGAATGCTGACCCAGCGCTGACTTAGGCTGGTATGCACACCGGATACAGTGTGTAACCACTCACAGACACCATCTTGGTTCTCCCTCCCGCTTGGCTAGGGTGATGCAGTTTCTACAGTGAAAATCTCTGCTTCTCAGCCCATGAGAATGCAGTTGTACACCTTCTAGATGTGGATCTCGTGTGGTTCATAGCATGGTCTCTGCACAAAGTGAGCCTCATCAGCTGTAGCATGCCCCCTTACAGGTCTTCCACACCTCATGGAAATGCTTCTTTCTCTCTCGTTAGTTTTTAGCCTACATTGTCAAGAAAATGAGGTTTAGAGGATGACTCTGTTCCTCTCTCTTTCTCCCTGAGGAACTTATGAATTTACTTGCTATGCAAGAAGCCTGAAAGCTTGATAAAAGCAGATCTTTCTTCCTTCAGATTGAAGAATGCAAGTCTGTGTTGAAACTTTTGCTTTTCTTTGTAGCATTATTAAAAATTTACTATCTCCATGGAGTAGTAGACCACTGCTTTTTTTTAATCACTATATTTGGCTTGCTAGTGAACCAAGATGTTCTCCGGTTCCTACTGTGAAGTTGTGGGACTTTTTGACAATAATTATAGAATTTTAGGGTTAAAAGGGAACACAAGAGTTCGCCTGGTTCATCACTATGCCCCAAGGCAGCATGAGCTAATCCTGACAGATGTTTGTCTAACCTGTTCCAAGACTTTACAGTTATTCTTTAAGGCCCCCAGGCAATCTGTTACAGAGCTTCACTACCCTTACTCAAGGGTATTTTTTTATAATGTTTAGAAAACTTTTCTGCTGTTAAGCCCATCACGTCTTGTCACTATGGATATGGGATGCAGATTGCTGGCTTGCCCTTTGCAGTAGTTTTGGTTTTGGTGGTGGCTTTTTGTTTGTTTGTTTTGTAGCTTAAAAATCGTATCGTGTCTCTCCTGTTTTACTTTGCTTGATAGAACTCCAGTTCTTTTGGTCTTCCCTTGTGGTTGGTGTTTTCTACAGACCATGTGTATTGTTATCGTATATACCTGTAAACTCTTCAGGCAATTTCTGCATTTCTTTTTTTGCCCTTAGTTCAGAATACATTCTATCAATCAGTATGAGTCCATTCTTCTGTACTAGAAAATCAGTTCTTCTAAAACTCCTGTTAATTTGAGGTCTGCCATTGCAATGATGAATAATGATAATACAGAGCAGACTGTTGTGGCTACAGTACTTTTTGTGTTAAGAGATTCCCACGAGAGGCACTGAGGGATGTCATATATACTTAGTGACTTGTCATTCCTTCCTCAACATTTAATTAAAACCAATGTTGAAGATCAGATACTGCACTAGATGAAGTTACCAAGAATGGCTCTATGCTCTCATAATCCATGTTTTTAGTGATGTTTTACTGCTGAGTACATGAAACTTCTAGGGTGTGTTTCTCCAGGGCTTTAAAAATCAGTGCAAAACCTGAAAAGACCTACAGAATGTTCATTTTTATAAGCAGAAATCTGCACTATTGGCTGTTTTGCTGATGGTCAAGTATCATTTGCTGAAGAGCCAGAAAATGCTGTGGGACAGGGGGAACGCCTGACAGACAGCCTCTATGGAAACAATTTTTTCCCAGCTTGAAGTGGAGGGACTTGTGACCATTGCTTATGCATCCATGGAAGCATTTATAGATATCAGAGGGACTGTGAATGACTTGTAATTCTTTGGTAAAATCTTTAACAAGCATTAACCCGAGTCTTAAATTTCTGTGGCTGTCTCTCCAAAAAATGTGTCTCTTGGGGAAAATAGTGTTTTGGTTTTGAGTCTTAAATTCAGAGTGAAGAGTTCAGTTATTTGTGTAAGACCGTTATTAAGTCATCATGTCTTAAGAGTTAAATGATTTAAAGCACTTTGCTATAGCAATCCTTTTTCTCTTTTTTGCTCCATCCATCTCTTTCCTGAAAACAGAAACATTCAAAGTGGGAATCCAGCTTCTGAGTGAATGTTCCTCAATACAGATTTTTTTTTTTTTTTTTTTTTTTTTTTTTTTTTTTTTTTTTTTTTTTTTTTTTTTTTTTTTTTTTTTTTTTTTTTTTTTTTTTTTGCTATTACTGCATGTTAAAGAAATGCTGGGTTGTTGTTTTATCTTTTTTTCTTGTTTCCTTTTTGAGAATTCATATATTATGATATTCAGATCTCTGTCACTGCCCCCCC
>NW_010423859.1:153755-156292 GCF_000710305.1 Buceros rhinoceros silvestris
CCCCCCCCCCCCCCCTTATTTCTTGAATGCTCTGTTTGAAGATGTGCGCACCTTGTCTAAAACGCCAGCTGGGATGCCACAAATAGTGACTGTTCTATTTATGACTGCAAAGTAATTACAATGGAATTTAAAGACTTGGTTTATAGATCTAAGATGAGGATCTTCTGTGTACACTAAAAGGATGAATCCTTTCCAGACCACTTCTTATTTGGCTGAAGATGAACTTGAGGAAGCATTTTGGAGTGTCAGCCAAGGCTGCTTTTAGAAAGACCTGGGTGGGATTCATACTGTTGATATCCAAATAAAAAGAGGCCCTGATTTTAATCTCTGCATGGTTACTTTATTGTAGTTTTGAAAACATGAATTAACTTTAAAGCTTTCAGGGATAAAAGGAGATATATAAGCAAGTGCCTGTTATCTTTTTTAGATTCATGGGAAAATATTTTAACCAGCGTCCTAGTGGCTTTCTCTTGTGGACTTGCCTTTTGTTTATTCTGTTTCTGTGTGGTATGCATTTTAGGTTTCTTTCCTATGAGAGCAAGAAACTGTGTGTTTGAGAGAAATATGTAGGAGAATAGGAAAGGACTATGGGCACCGGGTTGGGGAGGAGAGAGGGGCTAATCTGTTGTGCTTGAAAGCATCATAAGTATTCTCTGCTTAAGGTGAAGCTCCACAGGGCTCTTCCCAGTAATGTCACTGAAACTTGGTGGGTTTTAGTCTTCCTCAGCTAAAAGGTTGTTTTCACAATTCAGTAAGGATTAGCAATGTCAAATGATAAGGAATGTTGGTATAATCATGTGAGGAATATAAAGAATATAGGTATAATTATATGAGGAATATAGATATAATCATTATGAGAAATACATTTTAGATACTCTAGAAAACTTTGAGTTGAAATACTGCTCTCTTCCCAGTTTCTTTGGACATCTCAGCACACCCTCTTCTCATCCAGAAATCAAATGGATGTCAGGGCACAGTTTGTAAGAAAAATATACCTGTTCTGCATAAAATTTTAACATTTAAAATGAACAAATATAAGTTTGGGACAGAAGAGAAGACTACATTTGGAGTGTGTGTGACAAAGAAAAAGGCGCATTCTCTAGGCACTGATTTAAATGATTTTGAGGGAAATAGGTCTCTTTGCCTTCAAACTAGGACATATTTTGTCATCGGGACAAAAGATATTTGGCTGCATGACTGTATGCCCAAGAAAAGGTTTATGTTTTGTAAATAATTACATTACATAAAGAATATGATATGCTGATGTTCTCAAACATATAGTGACAGTTTCTTTCTGGTTTACTTCTTGTGATAAAGCCGAATGGGCTTCTCCATCTAACTGGAAGGCAAACCTGGACCCATCTAGTGATAATGACATTAGTTAATGTACAGGCAGTGCAGAAAAGAGCAACGAGACCACTTTGAATTTAGCCGCCGAGTGAACATACAATGAAAATCAGGAAACATGGAAAATCAGATGCTTCAAAGTCCATTCTGCTTTCTTTTCATTCTGAAGTTATAATTCTTGAGCAGACCTGCATGATAATGATGTTATTAAAAATGCCTTCTGAAAATGAATTTCTTCGCTTCATTTAGCTCTTTTCATGGATGAAGCGTGAATAACAGTTTCTTCTTCCTTCCAGCTGCTGTACCCTGTGTTTCCTTTTTATCTGCAATGTCACTTTACAGTTGTGATGAAGGAATTAGTGTTCCTGTATATAGTTAAACTTGTGCTCCTAACATGGTTAGAATCTCACAAGGGCGAATACAAAATTAAGAGAAGACTGGTGTGCCAAAAGGTGAACTAAGTGGAGCGATGCTGTTCTCCATGGCAGTCTGCTGAGCAGACACTGTCAGTGTCACTTGTGGGGAGAGAGGGGGCAGGGGATGAGCAAAAAAACCCACCACCTACTGCATGGTTGTTTTTTGTTTTGTTTTGTTTTGTTTTTTTACCCTGGGATTATACAGTTATTCTAGTCCCTGCACCAAAAGTGGCAGACCTTGAATGTGTGTGGGGTTTCTTTTTTTAGTGGTTACGTGTAGCTGCAGTGCGTGTTGGCAAACAGAACTGACATCATCTTTGTCGGGAAGCAAGCAATTGTTTGCACAGCTAGTCCAAGACTAGCAAGTACTTGTGTTCATCCTGACCATCTCTGTGTTCTCAGCCTACAGTATTTTTCCTTTTTTCCCCTTCTCAAAGAGGAAAAAGAACAATCAAACTCCAGATATTTTAGTGTCTCTACAAATATTATGGCAACCGTGTTGGCAGGAGTTGGCTGCTAGTTAAACAAATACAGTTATACCATTCAGACTGCCTTTCAGTTATTATTAAGCACTGTCAATTTTACCTTTTTTTTTTTTTTTTTTTTTTTACCATCACTAAAGCTTTTCCATCCACCTGTCTGTGGTTTCCCCCCATGGACATAAAATGTTTGACAAACGGAGACTCCGATTCATCCCACCGATTTAGGAAACTGAGTACATGCAAAGCTTTAGCCAATCATTCATGAGGTCTCAAACTGTCCATTCATGCTCCC
>NW_010423859.1:156308-179683 GCF_000710305.1 Buceros rhinoceros silvestris
ATTGGAAATTATTTATAATGTTGTTGAATGTAAAAATGTCTGGAATAAAGCACAGTTGTGTTCCTGTGCCATGTGAAACTCATTCTTGTCCACACATTAGTAAGAATTTAAGTTTTCAAACTCACTATACCTTTTCCTCCTCCTAAATCTATATGGCAGGACTCCACTCCAGTATCGTTTTCTTTCAGCATGGGCAAAATGCCTAGTGAAATCAGCAAACTCATGAACTGGACTTTTAAAGTGTAACAAGATCTGAATATAGGAAGTACAACCATCATCCCTATTTGAGAAAAAAAAATGCCCTTAAATATTAGCTGAGGCTACATCATCATTTACTTAATTCAGTTGACATTATTTAATGTTGGCAGGAGCATGTGTGTATGTACCACTGTCCCTCTAGTCAATGGAAGTGATTCAAGTGATTTATCAGCCTATAATTGTTATGCTTTGTAGTATATGGAGGCCAAGAGGAAGATAGAGATTCTGCTGTATCTCAAATTTTCCCTGTGGAAGTATCCCACAGAATGGTAAGAACAAAATCAATGCTTTACTATCAAAACCTAGTAGGATTATCTCATCCAAAAGCCTGTATAATTTACTGGCCATAATAATAAAGCTTTGCTCTGTAGACTGTAACACAGGATTGCTCTTACTATGGGATGATTGCAGAAAACAAACTACAAAATTTTTAGGCAGGAGTATCATTGATCGTTAAATTCAATAGTATTCTTCCAAAATGTTTCAAACGAATAGCATCCAAAATTAGCACAGGCTTCAAGATGAGGTTTTACAGAAGTAACTGTGCTACCATAATTCATATCTACCAAAGAAATGATTAGGCAAACAGCGTAGGAATAATCTAAAGCAATGTCTGCTCAATCTACCAAGCCACGTGCACAAAACCCTAGGATTTGGTGGGTTTGCTACCTAGCAGAGTTTTTTTTCTGCATGCTTTCCTTTTTATTCCAAAGCTGCTGCAGAATGTTCAAAGACTTCATTTATTTAAATCTCTTCAATCCACCTGTAGTTCTTTGGATTGTAAATATTTCCTTCCAACTATGAACAGTGTTAATGGATTGAGGTCTGCTTGAGCCTGCAGATGGCCTGAATCAGATCTCAATGCTGCTTCCTTCCTGATGCTTTAGAAAAAATGAGGATGCACATCATTGTTCACATTATTAATTGTTTCCATAATTGCCATTTTACCAAGTGGTTTGCATATCTCTTTCAAATGTTCTCTCATCATCACCAGCGCTAAAAGCTCGGAACTTCTGCTGTCTCGTAATCTATATCCTTAGCCCTCCTGACTTTTGCATGGTCTTAGAACAAAAATCTGTGTTGTGCATTGAGATCTCTTGCGCATTTTCTTTGGTAGAAATTGATGTGAAGAATTATGGTGACAGTGTCGCTCTTGCAAAATAAAATGTCAAACTTCCAGTCAGTACTATTTGTGGAGGTTTTTTATTTGAACAATTACAGAAAAATCTTATGGAATTTAGTGGAGAAGGATAGCCTATCATAAGTATTTTATAGCTTTTGTTGTTAAATGATCATTCCATACCAAGAATTACTTAGCCTACTAGGCTGTTTAAAGGGTAAACATTACAAAAGAGAAGAAACTGTGGGGATACTGGGGACAAGTTACTTGAAAACTTGAGCCCACCAGTAGCAAGTTGAATTTCATAACAAAACAGAAAAATAATTTGGATTTTCTAAATTAATATAAACATGCATATGATTCCAGTAGTCAGAACAATAAAGTTAAATTTTCATATATAGTTCAGCACAGCTCCATTTTTCTGTTTAGCAGAACGTGCTGAAGAATAGCCGTGCTCTGGCACCGAGCCATGCCGGGATATGGATGTTCTTGCACGCAGTCAGGATCCATCAGTACTGTGCCTTTTTTCCTACCTGATGTACTTTCTACAAGGTGTTTGTGCAGCTTTGGCACTGTTAGGCAACCTATGTTTTTTAACAGAGCTAGCAAATTGGTTTTCCAAACGCAGCTTTGAAATATGGACAGTTCCACTGTTCTCATGTCTCAGACGGGAGTTCTGTGGCAGGAGGTTTAATATAGGCTCTCAGGTCACCGTTACACAGCCAGTCTGATGCCCTGCTTTAACTCAGCTGTTCCTGGATAGGAAACAGAAGGGACAAGAGTAGCCCTGAGCCAGTTTTGGACCCTCTGATGTCTGGGGCTGTCCTTGGATGTACCCAGCTCTTAGAAGAAAACAGGGCAGCCTTAGGACCTCACTGGCCATTGTTGTGAATGGAGTGTGGCAGTAGCCAAGAAATTTGGTCCCTTGTCCAGTGTGGGGAGCTTTATACAAGTGATCTAGAGTAACCACTATTCCTTTTATTAATTTTTGGGAAGACCTTGACAAATTGTTTTTGAGCTCAGAGGTTGTTTTTAAATTGTCTTTCTGCTGCTTGTGTTGTAAAAGGGCTGGGACATTCAAAATAGCATTAGGCCAAACCTACAGGGACCATTATTCAAAATAAATCCATATATATAATATAACATTATACCATTATACAAAATAAATCTAGTTTGAAAAGGAATAGATTTTGTTACACCTATGCATAGACTATGTTTAAATTTGTATCTGTTTTTGCTATATGGATTTTATGTCCTATGTTCCATTGCCTCCATTTAAATGCCAGAATAGAAATTAGAATATGAGAGGACACCAGATTCACATAAGCAACAAAAACTTAAGAAACAAAGACAGCCAAAATGTGGAGGGAGATGTAAAGACATGTTGTAGTCTGATGAAGATTACCAGACCACCACAGAAAAGCCTCAAAGCATCCTTCAAACCTCAGGAAAAAATGCACTAAAAAGTTACCATGGGAACAACCAATTTAATGAACCAATAAAAACAGACAGCTATCTACACCTCAACCAAATTATACAAACAAACAATAAAAACAGAACTGAAAATCAGCTGAACTCGATCACTAAGCAGGAAGTGGAAAAACTGAAATATTAAACACAGGAATAAAGGGCGAGGGGGAAACCCAGTGATCCAATGCTAACACAGATATAAAAGAAAATACAAATGCTGTGTAGAAAACAAAATTGAACATCACCACAAGGCAAAATGTAGAAGTAAATGATTCTATCTATCTAGATAGGTGTTAGGGGAGTTTTTTCGTGATTTCTGCTCAATTAATTATTTACTGTATCACCAGTGGATTTTTCAACACCGTACACAGCCAGCCTGCTTCAGCCACTCTACTGAAATGAGTGTGTAATGCTGATTTCATAAGAACAGCTTTTGTCCGACAGACTGATATCACAGAAGAACATGTTGGGTATTGATACGCACTCTCCTATCTTAAAATATAGAAGACATAGGATGTTGATTAAAAGAATGTCGCTCTCTATCTCCTTAGATGCTCAGGTCCCTTTGGACTCAGGCTCCTCCAATACTTGCTTACCTATTGTTAATAGCGAGTTACGTGAAACTACCAAGTGGTATTATAAGGTCACATTTATTTGACAAAGCATAACTCACTTAAAAGGAATTTCCTATCTATTACTACTAGCAAGTTTTAGTATTACCAGTATTACTACTAGCCCAGTTTTTAGAGAGAGTAGAAAGAACGGTTCTTCAGGAGGAAAGGCGATTAAGCTGTAGCTGGAATAATTTTTAATGTTCTGTCCTCCTCAACCAAATGGTTTCATTCGTGTGAGATTTATGGATATAATATCAATAAAAATTTTATACTGTAAAGAAAATGAAAACAGCTAAAACCAAACCCAAAGATTTAGCATACTTTAGTGGGTTGGAAGCATCCTTCTTTCTATTTTACTTATGAGATAAAATGTAATTTCTCAAATTACTGGAGTCCATTAAGGAAGAACAAGACTGTGTGGTCCAAAATCTCAAAGGGTTTCTGTTTTATGTTCGGGAAGCAGTTTGTTCATGTTCTCCCAGACAAATATTTGTTGCTTAGCCATTAAATAAAGGATGAGCCCATGCTGCCAAATAGATTTGAATTAAACCATTAGAGGATTGTAGGTTGTTTCCTTCCAGAGCTCTGATTTGTGCCCATCTCTCACTTAATGTGAGGCTTTTAAACTTCCAAGCACTTTACCAGCGTTAGTTAACACATGAAACTGTGTGAACATTGAAGAGGGGGAAATGGTGCATTTTTGTTTGAAAGTTTCTATTAATTTTCTTTGGCCAGCCTTTGAGTTTGCCTCTTTCCACTTTTTGGCAAGGTCATGGTTCTCACAAATATTTGAACAAACAGTTGAATTTGCATATGAGAGAACTTGCAATGGAAGAGGGTGTTTTTACATTCTTTTGACTCAGCACTGACAAGTACCTAACACAACATGCATTGTACGTTTCTACGTTGCACTAGTAGAACTGTCTCCACTTAGAAGTTGCAAACACCTCTGTTAAGTGAACCTGAGCAACTGAACTTCCTCCTCATCATTGTTCTTGTAAAAGGAGGAAACACGTTTTTCAGATAAATAATTAAATACAAATTTATTTTGATTCTCTTGATCTCTGTTTTGAAAATAGGTGATTTTTAAAGCATGCCCTTGCTGAAGAAAAGGAAAATCCTTCCTTTGTTTGAAGGCAATCAATATCTATCTGGTCACATCAAGCCAGAGAAGTTAGTTACATCCTTCAGATACCAATTAGTGTCTGTGCCACGGTCGGGAATGCATCCCAATGTTTCTTGGGATAGCATCCTATGATAACATTCAGAGTTATTCCAAGCAGATCAGAGCCTCCCAGAATAGCCATTGAATATGGGAACCTGTGCAAAAGCTAGGATTTAGCAGCAAACTGAGTAAGTTTTAACAATGCTATGACATTAAGCAGCTTGAAGCAAATTAATCATGGTTCTGTTGTAGAGCTATCACTACTGACGTTAATTATAAGAGAGAGAACTGAGAAAACAGTACATCTGGGGTTTTGGAGATTTCTAGCAGACTACGTATTTTAAGTATCTTGCTCATGGTTCCTTGTTTTTGTTACGTGGTGCCTCCTGCTGGTGTGCTATCTTGATCTGGAGACTGCCCATGAAGGGAGCTCCCAATTTCTGACACGCTGAAACTGCATGCCTAGGTTGCATGTGAGTTAGGGAAGGTCACAGACGAAGCGTTCTGTGTTTCCAGTCATCTCCGTGTAAAGTGCCTAAACCAGGCGATTTTATCGCTATGTTTACCTTATCTCCTTATATAATCAAGGACCATCTTCCTAAGGAAAGCCCGAGTTCCTTTTCTTTGAGACAGCTGTTTCTCCATCAGAGAAGTGTGATGCTCTGGCGTCTCGTTTGTTAGTTGTCTTTTTACCCTATCTCCCATCAGCTCCAAATGTCACTTCCCATGCTGCTCTTTCGCCTCTCTAACATCTCTAACCTACTGATGTGGCATCATGGAGAGAAGTTTTCTCCAGAAATTTGGTAGAATCAAACTAAATGAGACTTGTCTGGAACTGTGAAAGAATAATTTTTCCCGTGGGTAAAAATGCGTCATTATACGCTATGATGCAGCATTTGTCAGGAGATTAGTGACTTCAGTTTTTCCCAATATGCTACCAGTATTTTACCTGAAAAATGTGGCACAATCAATAGAAAAAAAGTAAATGTGTGATCAGTGAATATCTGTTTGTTTTACTGCTTACTGCATGGTTGCTATGGAATGACTTGGAAGATGGGGGCCAGGTTTGTGAAATTAAAGGTCTTTATCCATTACAGATTTTCTTCTCTGTGGGAGTCTGTGTCAGTGGAACAAAGTGAAACTCAAAGTTATTCTAGTCTCTTTCATTACATGTGTGCTGACTCCTACTGAAAATCTTGCATGATTTTAAAACACATGCTACACTATAGAATCTCAAAAACCAATGCAATTGTTTGCAGAACCTTTATTTTTTGATTAAAAAAACCTCAAACACCCCAAGCCAAACGCCCTGGGTTTGTCCTTTTTATTTGTTTACAAGGATATGATTGTGAAACATTACTAATAAACTTTTATTAACAACAGTAGACGACAGCTGTGGGTAACATGGACAAAAAGCCTGTTCAAAGATTCTTTCCTAGGTTGCATGTCATATTTAAAGCTATAAAGTATAACCTCTTTTCAGAGATCAAAGTCCCTTCTTTTTTTTCCCCCTAAGTGACGTTTGAGATTATACGTGAATTGAAAACATTGGGAGGATCTTCAGTTTCTACCAGAAATTAATTAACAGAGGCATTGAGAACGATAACGCCATGGGGGAGTAAAGGAGACGAGCCAGGTGGATGAGGAGGTGACCACGTGCAATTTTCCTCGTGCACCACCCAGCAGATCAGTTGGCTACCAGTGCATCCTGGCCCTCCTGCAGGACTGTGTAATGAACCTGCCGTAGGTGGATTTTGGGATGGGTGTGTGGCTGGCACAGAGCAAGGCTGTGCTGTTAGCTTACTGTGCTTCATCGCTCTGAATGGCACACTCTCTCATGCCTGCACAGAAGCATGGCTACCGTGACAGCTTTGATACTGGAAAGTTGTCTTCTCGGCTGACTCTCTTCAGCTGATATAAACCTGCCAAGGACAGCCTCATCATCTGAATACACATTCCTGTATCTGTGTAAGTGTTGTCACAGGCCTTGATATTACTCCCTATCTAGAAAGAATTTTTCCAATTCATACTGCAAAAGTTGTATGTGTTCTTCCAAAGGTACATACCATGTACTTTGCTTTCCTTTAAACTGTTCAGAAAGATATTGCAGAGCTGATTTGCCTCTTGTTGTCCTCAAATCTGTCTTGAAGTTCCTTTAGTAGAAAGCGTCAAACTGATCTGTGAAGGAGAGATGATGTTCAGAACAGGCTACCCAGGGTACTGCCACAAATACGGAAAAGTATATTCTGTTTTGCTACCTTTGGCTTGGTATCCTGTCTGGAGAGGGCAGGCAGTCTTCCTACATCTCAAACTTCTATCTGAAGCTTGCAAGCTGTTTTGTCCTCTGCTGTAACATAAAATAAAATGAGGAGCGTAGGCCATATAACACAACGTTGCGTACCACTACTTGCTGTTGTAAAAATCAGATTAAATTCTTCCGTACTTGACTCTGGTGTGTGAAGGACCATGGAATTTGTTATGGATTGTTTTAACCATAAGGTTCCAAATCCCAGAAAAATGTATTTTATCAAAGTCTTCTGAGAAGTAAAAATTGTGATGAAAACAAAGTATTTTCTCTTGGATGGAATTTTATGTAAACCACTTCACATTTTCTGGGGACATCTCAAAGGTCTTTGCAGAACTTTTCTACAAAATTAAAAACTGGTTGAGTAGAAGCCATGCCTGAAAGAAGATACTTCTTTTCAAGTTTTATCAACCTGGTGAAGTAAGATTTCCCCCTCTGCTGTCTTTCATGAACGCTACAGCATCACTGATTTTGTGGTAACTGAAAGCTCATCCTAAGTGAAGATAGGCTTCTTGAGGAATGTATTCAAGCCCCACACTGTTGACAGCTCTGCTGATATTGAGCAGATGTTGAAAAGGCTAGTTTCAGTGTTGACTTGTACTTTCACAATCTTTGCTTAATTTTTTTCTTTTAAACCATCTATGCTCGTAGGCAGCATTGTCTTGTCCTAGATTGGTCCATAAACAGGCTATAGCTGATCAGAGAACCAGCACATTCTCAAAGCACCTGGCATTTCACCACCCTCTTTCATTCAGCGTTATTTGGGCTTTCTGGCATGCCATTCTGTAGGTCCGTTTCGCAGCAATTCATTCTCAGGTTACTCAAAACAATGGCAATATAATAAACATCCAAATTCTGTTGGTACTGAAGTTGAGTTGCCCCCGTGATTGTCACCATCCCTGCCCTGGTATTGTTGTACCTAGTGAGTCACTGGTTTGCTTACAAGTGCTTTTGAGAATCACAGGGAGATTGTTCTTCTCTGCTTAGGCTGGCATCATCAAGTGTTTCAGCAATGATGATATCTTAGTAGCCGGATTTGGAGGGCTGCAGCTCAGAATGAGGGAAGGAGTTATTTTGGGTGGTATTACCCTATTGCAGACACAGGGACTGTGGATAAGCACATGTATTAGTAAGGGCTGAATTTTGGAAGACACCAGATACTGCAGTGATGAGTGCCATGCAAGCACCTAGATAAACTATTTGCTGGAAGGCTGCCAATACACCATCAAATGAAGTATGAAGTTAACACCTTGTGTTGTGTGATGGCCATGAACATTTCACCCTGAAGAGGATAAATTGATAACGCTGTGCTATCAGCAACTTTTAGTATAGCCTAATGGAAAGCCAAGTCTCCTTAATGATAGTATCAGGCTACCGGAAAAATGATGAGATGGCGTTTAATAGAATGGGTTAAGAGAGAAGTCAGTAACGAGTACAGGTTAATCAGTAAATAGAGAGAGCAGCGCGCATTTAGATACAGCGACACATTGTCTGTACAGAAGCACCTTCTCATCACTAGGAGTCTTTGCTGTTGGGTTAGGATCAGACTGATAGAGTGCTGCAGTGTATATGTAAGCAAACAGATGGGTACATAAGTAAGTTTTCAGAATCACAGAAGTAATGAAGCTAACCAGTATGTCTTTGGTACAGAGATAAAATGACAATGCAGTGCCCTTATCTCTGTTCTTGCTCATAATATAGTGCATGTATATTTGTAGTTCCTTTCTCTGCCTCTTTCTTTCCCTCTCTTTAGTAACATTGTCCAGATCTTCTCTCCCGCCTGTGGGGCCTCACATTAGGGTATCATATTTTTTCCTATCTGGTGGCCTGCGGTTTGTCCGTTTCTCTATCACTTGAGTGTTTCTATTTTGGTGCCAACTTATAACATCCCAGACTTCAGATCAAGGGTTTCTAACAGAGACATTGTACCACGGAGCTGCTTCCTCCCCATTCGTGATCATAAAAACCACCCCTTTTGTTCACACAAGTTCCCTGTGATGACTGTAGGAAACTCATACAAGGAACTTTTTAGTGGGTTTCAACGGCTGCATTTGGTGTAATAAACAATCTGTTCCTCACCTCATCTTCTAATTTATGCCTGTTTCTCATCACTAAAGCATCAGGAGGGCTTAAACCATATGACCAGTCAGTGTCCTGAGGGCACCATAAAATGTTCCACAAGCTACCATGTGACTTTCCTCTGAAGTGCTGCAGAAGCTAAGTTAAGGTATGGGTGAGCATCAATTCATAGGCCTGAGAGCATGCTGCAGTATACACCACATGAAGGGTTTTCTCCTGATGGAGATAGGAGTTCCAAAAGGAAAACGGGAGGTGATGAGGAGGCAGGATATGGACAATAACCTCAAAGACAATGAAAAGTTAATGTTGCTAGCTGACAGTAGGCTTACCTTTAGTGTTGTGTGTTATAAAAATCAAACTTCAAACAAAATGGAAGCATGAAGGCAGCATGACCTGTGAAATGCACAGCTCTTAACAAGAGCAAAAGGAATTCTGTTCAGAATTCTCTGTGTATGCCTATATAAGCTTTCATTAATGTCATTAGTAATTTTGTTAACGTAGGGAATGAGTGAGAGCAAGAAGGAGGGCGCAAAATTGACAGATCAGGATCAGATAGTGTTGTCATACTGGTTATCTGTAGTTTTGTGCTATTCCATGCACCCACTGTGCTTTTGTTAAGAAGAGAGTGCCTTTCCCTGGCGCAAACGTTGGGAAGCGAAATTGCCCCTTGGGCCGCTGCCTTTATCTTTGACATGAACATGATCACCCAGGGATTAAGGGAAATCTGCAGGGTTCGAGCTCTGTTGCAGAGCAAAGGAGGTGGGGGCTCTCTCCTGGTGGTGTCCACACTCAAATGCCAGTTCTCCAGCTAAGCGGCGTGTGCTGATGGCATCCACGCTGATGAAGCTCCGAGGTCCCTGTGGAGTACAGCAGTCACATCCATACCGCCCACAGACGTATCTGAGCGTCTGCAGGATCCTCCTCTGTGCTCGAGTGCAAAAAAAAAATGTTAGATTGATGAGGAAGAAAGGCAGTCAATGACGGCAAAACCCCTCCTGTGAATACATGACAAATACCCAGTTTGTTTGGTGTGCGGTTTGTTTTTTTTTTTTTTGCAAAACACAAAAGGTTAATAAGAGATTTTTACACACAAAAAAGAGAACTCTTTATTACAAGCTCTATGTTTGAATTCAGATTAGTACTATTTCTGAGTTTCAGAACTTATATGCATTTATATATTTTATTCGTCCCATGGCAGAATAGTTTCATAGCTTTTTCCAGCTTTAAGCTACAGTGATTTTGATCTTACTGCGTCACTTTCTCCAGCTTTGTCCTTTAACCTCTGCCACTGTATTCCTCCGAAGCAATTCTGTTGAAGTGAATATGACATCATAACCAAGAAACCACTGTTCTACGTGTTTTATTAAAAAAAGAAAGGAACAAACCCCCAAAACATAAAAGCACTTTGAATGACAAATCCATTTAGTAGTGGATTTTAAATCAATTATTAATTGAAATCTAGATAGCAAAAATATTACAGGCAGCTCCAAGATGTGGGGTTCAGCTCTTTGTCTCATACTAAAATATTTTCTTGAGAAGAATGAATGTCGTCTTGTCTGACTATGAACCGTCTAAGATTTACGATGTCCTTAGTTTTTATTTTCTGTGTTTTTATCTGCTAGGATTTTGTAAAAAATGATGTAGTAGGTAACTTGTCTCCTTGCAACTCTAACAAGTTTTTGAAACAAAACTTTTCAGTTTTGTGACATATATCCAATTCATCTGAATTCCTTTGAGTAATTCAGGATAAATATGACAGGTATATATTCAGATCTGAATTGTCTGTTGTGGTACTACAAAAAAAAAATTCAAATACACATAGAAATACCATCAAATGAGTGACTCACTTGTTCTAAGCAATATATTCAGGCTTTCTAGGACCCAAAGAATCGTAAGACATTTTACTGGGTAACATTTACCAACTACAGTATGGAGTTTAACTGTCATTACAGTCTATGGCTCTGGTTTACTTGAGTTGTTCACGGTTATACTGTTTTACATTGACAACTGTACTCAGGCGTCTATGCGATATCTCCCTATCTCTCTCTATCAGGAGACTCGGTCACCCCCTCCCCTCCCCCCCATCTTTTTGCATGAGCTAAGTGAGCATGAAAAGCTTACAGATATTTCAGATGATCATTTTGGCAAGTGCTGCTATAGTTCTGGGGTCCAAGGTGAGAACACAAGGAAAGAAAGAAAAAAATGCTTCTCATTGCCTCTGGGAAGGTATTCACTTTACGCTGCTGAGGGAACCAAGGCCTGTCCTAACAAGGCAGTCAGAACTTCTCATAGTGGAAATGGAATAAATCCAATGGAGTCATCTATATGCTCCACACTTTGCTCACCCAGGCGTGTAGGAGTTGTGTCTGGGCAGACTGGGTACAGTTTCATTCTGTTCCAGAATTAGGAGAGCAGATGGGTGACTTAGAGTCATATTCCCCTCCTATCTCTGATCCTGTACTGAATCCAGATCAACATCTCTGTTTTCCATCTCATCACCCTCCTTCCCTTCCTCTAGCCAGCCTGATTCTTTTCTCTCCTTCCCAGCCGCTTGAGGGAGACGGTTTTATTTCAACAAGATTGTTACCAAAGTTTCCTCTAAGCATTTTGATAAAGGATGAGTGTTGGTGCAAAGTTAGAAGGATGTTCAGAGTATCTTTCTCCCCTTCCCGCACCCCCCAGCCCCCCCAATCATATACAAGGAGAATGGGAGTAGGCTTGTGCTAAAAGCAGAATTTACTTGTTTGTCCTCTATTTTAAAGGGTGGGGAGATGGCTTGTGGGAGTAATCTTGTGCCCCAGGCTTGACAATACTGTCTTAGCAGAGGAGAGATGTTCATTTGAGCAGGGAATTCTGCCTTACCGTGTGCCTGCCTGCACTATTTTCTTTTAAAAAGTCCTCTCTCAAAATTGTTGCAGCTCTTGCTTTTCTGAACTCCTTTGAAGTGTGGGCAGGTTTCTGGCTGTAACAGCTTTGATTCCAGATTATTCTTCATGAGGAAACCAAAAATATTTTGGTGTTCATGTGGCATTTTTTGCCTGTTTACACCTTTTCACAACCCATTTTTCACCTTTTTTGATGCTAAATTGCTATGGGAAGAGCTGGGGATGTTTTATACTTAACTGTAGCTCTTTATTCCATACAGCATATATGGAGAACCTAAGGGAAAATATGGAAATGCAGAGTCTACCAGTTATGTTTTTTCCATGGACACTGTTCCTTGCATGTTTCCATTGAGTGCTTGTTTTTGTCTACATTTACCTGGGTCATTTTTGAAAAATATAAATCACTCTTGTTACTACGCTGTCTAATCTCCCATCAAATCTATTTAAATCAGGTGCACTACAAGGCAACTGTTTACTTAGAAGAAATAAAATTTGTTAAAGATCTACATTAAATTTAATATTAAAGTTATGACTAAATAATTTAGCAAGCAATCAAAGGTTACAGCAAGACTCCTCACAGGCATTCCAGCATTCGCTAAACTTCTTTTGCATGCAGAGTAATCTGTGCCATGTAGCAAGTACTATATAAAGGTAGCTGCAATTTAAGGATAATGCGTTGCGTAAGAGGGTGTACTTCTACTATCAAAACTGGCTTTCACAGCCTTAGGCCCAGTCCTTAAAAGTAAAGTTAAGCAAGATTATGCTATCTGTGACATTGATGCTGTTGTTCTCCTCTGGATGCTAAGTAGTATCTCTTTACCCCTTAGATTTCATTCCTCTATCAATCTCACTATGTGATAGTTTATTGTTTCTGAAACCTGTTGTGTCTAACATACTTTGATGCATGACCACTACCCTGAACTTCCCTTTTAAGGACACTCATGTTGAGGGTGTATCAAACATGCCTTGTGTCACAGGGGGACGCCAGTGCTGTATGAAGTAGAGCCAACAAAGTGTAGAAAGGGATCACTGACAGAAATCAGGGCACTTTCCCCAGCCCCCAACCCTGCTTATTTAGTCTAACAGAATATAAGAGCATATGCACAGACAAACTGGCGTCCCATTACATTCCTCCAGGGTAAATAATTTATCAGGACTGATGCTGATTAAGTATAAATGCAGAGAGTGTCAGGAGTCCAGGTGACACAGTGGTGTGTGCTGGCTTTTGCCTCCAAGGAGTGCAGGTCACATTTCACCCTTCACATCCACATCCTCTTTTGGGAAATGTTTGTGGTGCTTGTGTGCCTTTTTTTTTTTTTTTTTTTTTTTTTTTTTTTTTTTTTTTTTTTTGGGAGGGGGGGACGGGACAGAGTTCTATTAGAAGAAAAAATGTATTCACTCAGGTTACAGTGTCAGAGCACACAGTCCTAGAGCACGTAATCATTACAAGATAATTACATTTGGTCGGATCTTCACACTGCTGATTTTATCCAAGCTTCTTTATAAACCCTTCTGTTTCGGTCCTCCCTCCTGAATCCATTTTATTTCTGAATTGATATCTGTCTTTTATAAATGTTCCAGTTTCTTTCTGCCTTAGGCCCATAGGCTTTAAGCAAACTAAACATATACTTGTACCTCTTACCAGACCGCAGTCCTCACTGCACCATATAGGTGTCATACAGGCACTGAGGCAGACCTTGGGGCTCCAGTAGCTCTCAGGACATCCAAAAGCTAGATTTTGTGACCCCTGAGGTCCTGCTGTGGATGTCGTCAAAGTGTCTGAGCCACTTTTTAAAAGGGATGGCAGCCAAATGATTTGTTTGGCTCTTGCCCTGCAGAGATGCTGTTTAAAATTCTAGACTTAAACCACTGCACACTGATAAAGAGCATCCCTGAGCTCTGCTGGTGGCAGCCACTTAAAAGATCTTTGTCAAATACATATTTTAATTAGGTCAAAAGTGTATCCCCTACAAAAAGGTCAGGATGGGAAATTGGAAGAGTGCACTCCTTTATGGAGAGCACAAACTTGAGCAGAAGCTTGCCCTGCCGGTGGGTGTCCAGAGAGGTGAGAGTTGTGACTCCGTGTGAATCAACAGGGATCACAGCTGGGATGCCCAGCTGAGGACAGGGATGAGAAGGAGGTTAAATCTCTTTTTAGAGTTCTGCTGATCAAGGAGCTTTATCTAGAGCTGCCAGGCTCACTTTTGACATGTGCCATGATGTGACTTGGGTCACCTTTAAGTCAGTCCTGCTCTGGGCAGGAAGGAAATTGCCTCTAGTGCACTGGATTATTCTCTGCTGTATTAGGGACTTCAGATGGAGAGACGAACACAGTGATTTTTAATAGGTGATACTTGCTAGATGGTGTTCTAAAAAATGCATAAATGTCAGAGGACCTGGCCCTTCTGAAAAGCAAGAAAACTAACTGTAAAAAACACGTGAGGTGTAGTATGGAACAACTGATAGGGCCATCAAAGCATTCCCCATCACAGTTTTTGTGTCCACCAAAATATTACTACCTGGGCTTTCAGGTGTAAATTGCATCCCCAAATTTATTATCAAAACCAGCTCAGTATTTTCCTACAGAAAAAGAGAGTCACCCCTTTTGTTATACTCACAGTCCAGTGATGCTCAAAATACTTGCGCTTGGAGTCCAAGACATGGATCCTTGAGTTACCTTCCTCTATTTCCCATATAGCTCCTTGTAAATGCATTAGCAAGAAATCCAGTGGAATGTGCAGAAGTGACTTCCAGACTCATGAAAGAAAAGACAGTCAGTTGTCTTCTGGCATGTGGTATTTAGAATAAGCCAAAACAAAGTCTTTACACTAACCAAAAGTCTACCAATTGTTAGTAAAAAAAAAAAAAACAAACAAACCACGTTAGCTAACTAATATAAGACTAGTCGTTAAAAAATAAAATTATGTGACCCTTGCACTGGACTGATTAGACTGACTAATATTTTTAATCAGACTGCATCTGGTCTGCACCATTTTTTGTTGTGTTAGACTGTGTTGACAGCTATGCTGGAGAAAGTATTCCAATGCACTCAATAGATGGGGAAAGTCATAAAAGCTTCTCAAAGAATAACTGGGAAGAAATACTTTCAGTAAATGTAGAAACAGGCTTAAAACCACAAAAATTTGTTGGAGCTAATCTTAACTTTTTCTAAATATTAGGCATATTCAGATCTAAAGTCCTGATCCTTCTCTGTTTAGGAGAATTGACTCTGAAAGAAAAAATAATCATCTGAGTGGTTTAAAATTTTCAAAATGTATTGATGAAAACATTTTTGGTTTTTTAGTTTTGTTTTACCTTTTCAACCCGAATATAATTTCACTTAGGTTTCTTTTAAATCTGAATGCTAAAATAGTATTTTATATAAACAGCAACATTTTTGTTTGGAATTCCTGCAGTAAGTGTTATTATTTTGGTCTGAAAGTTTTCCCCCCCTGAAAAATGTTGGTGCCATGCAAACTGTTTTTCCTTCTTGCTGGACAATCTTACAATGCTACTGATTTTGTCCAGCCTCTGAATTACACAGCTGCTGGGCTTTACTGTCAACCCCCTAATTCAGGTTTTCTGGCTTTATAGGATTTGATTAATCAACATCATTATTTTAAGTTTATTGTGAAATGTCTGTTAAGTCTGGCAAGCGTTGCAGTCTAAGTGAAGGGTAATGCTATCTAAACATCTAATCTTAGGATAGAAGACCGTAAGAAATAACATCTAGATGAAGGAAAAAATAGACTCAGAACTTGCTTCTGAAATATTTCTTCGTGTTTCTGTTTGTATATAGCAGTCCTGTTCATCACAGACAACTTAGAGGATGGGGAGAATACTTGCTCCGCTGTACATGTCTTCTTGACAAGGTGAATAAGAGAGTGTCATTTCAAGCTCGTTGAGAAGAGGGTGCGGAGCCCTCTTGGAAGTGGTACAAGGAATGTCTGCGTGCTGCACAGGAGTTGGTCTTCTTTGGAAACCTTTTATTAGTACCAAGCCATAAACTAAGTCGTGTGTGTTCAACATCATAAGCTACAGCTTGAGTGTTCCTCCCCCTACTCAGAGACTTGCCACTAGGAGTAACAATTTTAAGCGGCAGAAGACCATGGAGCCGTTTGGATCTGATCCTGCAAGGTCTGTTGTCGAAGATGGCCTGTTAGTCATCTAAGATAATGGACCGTGTAAGTCGGTTCGGATGGATGCAGCCAGCTTACCTGATTTACCCTTCTTGTGGGTGGGAGAAGTGAGCAGCGAGCACCTGGCTGATGAGATGCAGCAACTTTTCTGCATTTCAGAGCATTTCGCTATAGCTTGTAGCTCTGTCAGTGTCACCCAAAGGTGGTATATGCCAATGGCATTCTCTTGGAAGCCAATTCAGAGGCCTGCTCCTTATGAAAGTCTTGTAACGCAAAACCAGAGCTGTGTTGAATTCAATATTGGAGTGGATTTGGTATGGTTTTAGGGTGGAAAAAAACCTAGAGAAAACCATGACTCATTCTAAGACACCCATAAAACACAGCAGTGCCAGAATCATAAATTGTTGTCTACGAATGTATCACCATCTATTAGAGACAAACTTCTGCCAACAGCTCTGCCAATGAGAGGCAGACTTTCGCCAACAATTATTTTTAAGGTGGACTGTGGGGGTATTTATCGCAAAACTAAGGCTTGCGACTGGAGATGCATCACGACATTGTTTCACATTATTTCCTCCTCATTTCTCAGCAGCTCTAGATACTGTGCTGGGGAGCAGTAACCTTCTTGAATGTGCTTTATGAGCATTAGGAGCAACAAAGTAAACAGGCGATGGAGTTTGCAAAGTTTCCCAGAGGTCAGCACTGAAATGGGACCACTGGCAAAGAGGCAGCATAAAAAATAAAGCCACGCTTCAGAATATAGTGTGTATTGACATCCCTCGTACAGGACATTCTGATAAAGCCAGAAAAATAATCCCCTCTACTGCCAGAAAATCGATAGATTCATAGAACGGAGTCTCTAGCTGAGTCACCCTAGTTGCAAGCAGCAACCTGTGTTTTGCCAAGGTGGGTACAAAATACTAGTGCTTAAAGACTGAATGGGTTAAGTTGTTTTAAGGGGTGTTACGTGAGTTCACACAGGAGAAGGAGAGACACACGTGCTTGTCCAGCCTGTGATTGTATGAGGCATGCTGGGGAATGAAGACCGTGATCATTTAGAGCAGCTTAAACTCAACCATCTTTTCATAGTGTTTGTGCTGGTTATCATAGTCTCTTAGAAAATATGGTTCTGCTGAGAGTAACAAGTGTAACTGTAGGAGGGACAAAACAGCAAGTCTGAGAGCTGATGTAAGGATTCCCAGCTTCTTAACTTCACGGATGACATAATTGCTGTCACCACAATCCATCGATGCAAAGAGGCTGGAAGCAAGCTGGCAGAATTACAAATGTTCAGTCACTTGACTGGTGGAGTCATTTGTTTAACTGTCCTTTTGAGCAATATTAGGACTCTCATCGGCTCCCCATAGAGCACATACTGTATATCCTCCCTATAAAATATGATGAAGCACAGATCTTTTTGAGCACATTAGCAACCAGATCCAAAACAAGAGGGCTATAATTTTACAGTTACTGTGCACAATCCATTCCCCCACCCCCACCCCATCCCTTTTTTGGCTGTTACTTTTTAAAGCACGAAATATATCCCGTAGTGCAACCCTTCCTGAAAGAATATATTATCAGTGCTTCTGTGCAGTGGATGGAACTGTCTTAAGATTTCTGTTAAGTTACTTGTTTTTCCATTCTTTTACAAATTGTTTTGAGAATGAGACAAATCAAAATCACTTGAACTGGGAAATGGAAAAGGAGAAACCAGAATTATGAACACTGTATAATAAGATTTAAGTGACTATTAGGACTTTCAGTGGCTTAATTCTAACAGGATGCTGGCTACAGTGCTTTTCATGCAAGGAAATAGAAGACTGTAAATACTTCACTTGCCAAAGCCAAGCTTCTTCACTGCTCTTGACTCTGAATCACAACCACCTAAGGAAAGAAAAAGCAGAAGTGAGAATGCCTGGTGTCTCCTCAAGTGCATAATGAGGGAAACACTGAATGAGACGTGGTGCTATAGTTTCGTTATACTACCGCTGACATGGCTTAGAGAAGTTGCATACTTTAACACAGTGAGGTGAAGTGTATTTTTACTAAATCTATGGGACTGACAGGGCAACAAACCAGATTTTTTTCTTCCATTTTTACCCATTTATCTGGGGGGGTGGTCAGAAGCAGGAATTGAAGCATATAGGCAAGAAAAAATATCAAAGGAAAAATAAATTACCTCTCTCTTGTACTGTGTAGGAGTGCTTATGCTCTTGTAAGCAGTGTGGGAAAGTGGGAAGAGCTGCTTTGCTGTTGGATCTCCAGACACTCCCAGTTCCATTTTCCATTTTTACTCCTAACAGTTTTCCAGCAAATCAATGAGTTTTTAAGTAAGCAAGTATTAAAAGAGTTTTGTCTGAAGCTAGCAGCCTTAGATAGAACCTGTCTCCTTTGGCTGGGATTGCAATTCCCTTTTCTTGGCAGCAAGTATGAGGACCATAGAACATGTGGAGCAAAGGGAGACTGCCGCCTTATTCCAAAACAAGCTACAGAGATGGTATGGCAAAGCTATAATTCCTCATGTCCCTTAGAGAAACTGACTCTTGAACAGAGCTGTCATTGATGCATCTGGATAGGGCGTCCACGTAAAAATACTCAGTATTTGTCGATTGAAAGGACAGGTGGCCATCTGACTGAAGTCCCTCTTTGTCGCAGCCATAGGGACAATGTCTGACACGCTTCAGTAGTTAAAATTTCAAAAATGAGCCATGTGGTTCTAGTCAGGAGATATTTTGATCCGTTGAGTGAATTACAAAGAGTGATCCAGTAGGAATTGGCCTGAAATTTGTTCATCTATCATTCAATGTGTAACATGTTTTTTGCATTATGATTCATGCTGTCATTGCAATTGCTGTAGCTATCAACAGATAGCTGACAGTGGGAGCCAACCTAAATCTCAGGGTAAGCAGGGAGGGTAAACACTACTTTCAGAAGAGTTGTGCCTGCTATCCTCCATCAATTAATTTAATTAGCTTAATGAAATGTCCCGTAATGTTCTTCGCTGTGTTGTCAAGAAAGATGGGGATTTTAAAGGATGTGTGAGTCTTTCTTCCTGGTGTATGTTACGTATCAACACACCAGACTTGTGCTATAGGGGAGAAATAATAGGCTCCTAGAGTGAAATCCTGGTCAGTGCTAGCAGCTCTGCTTCAATGAGGGCGAGTGCAAGCAACCTTCAATGAGGTCAGTGCTAGCAACCAAAGTATGAACAAACTTCAAAGCTGAGAGCAAGGAGACTCAGTTACGTGTAAAAAATCCAGAACCTTTGCATTTCTGTGGAACCAAACGAGATAATTGGTGTAACTAACACAAAAGTGACATGACAGTTCTCAAAGGTCCACTGTTTGAACATCATCACTATACAACAGTGCTAACTGTGTTTTCTTACTGAGCTCTCCTTTTGCATACAGAAGCCCTGTTCGCTGTGGGAAGAATTTTTGAAAGCCCAAAGAATGCGGGATCGGGTAGAAGTTAGCCATGGACATACTGGCTGCGTTTTTGGAACATGATATATCATTCCTCTGCTAGTTTCTTAAAATTCCTGGCTCAAAGAGTACACTTTATTCTGAGAAAGGAGTGTAGCTGGTGTATGTCGTTGGGACATAGCCCAGATGTGTGTCAGGGACATGCAGCGCGCAGCTCTCTGCTATTTGTTTTCCGAGTGCTTGTATGTCATGGAACCGCCCATACATAATTCACATGTAAGTGAAAGCCATTTTCTTGAGCGCCTTTGTTGATTCATAGGGTCTTTTTAACTTTGTAGAAGCTTGCAGTGGCAAAGGGCAAAGGTAGCTAGAGATGCCCTTGTCTTTCCTGCAGGCTACATTTGTTTAAATTCCAGTTCCTAATATGAGATAGTGATCTCAGAGCCATATATTTTAAAACTTTCCAGTAATATTAATAGGCAATGAGGCTGTGTCAATTTTACATAGCAAAGGATTTTCTTAGCTGAACTTTTAAGTATGTACAGCACCATGTTCTGCCACTTATCATTGTAGCATATTTGCTGTATAAGAACGATGTCTCTTCATTCCTCCCACTCCTACCTTTCATTCTTTGCCAATCTACATAACGATTTTGGAGGATGAATGAAGCAGCTCTGTCTGGGCTCTTAATGAAAGCTCCCTTTTTTATCTTATCTTCCACCGTAAAGTAACTTTCTGATAAGTTTGTTTGTTAGAGAGGGTAAACTGTTTGCTTCAGCTCTGGTTTAATTATGATAGTGAACTGTAAAAAAACCCAAAAACCAAAAAAAAAAAACCAAAACAACAAAACCCCACCAAAAAAACCAAACCAAAACTTCATGGAAAAGCATGCTTGCTCAATGCCAGAGAAATATTCCTGTACTTCTACAATTTCTCAAAACTTGCAATTGACTTCACCCTTTGGGATTGCTTTGTACATAAAATATAGGAAAAAGTTTATTGGCAGAACATTTGCATAAAGAGCAAAGTTTGGACTTGAAATAATTCCCCTCAGTTCAGGTTTTAAATAGCTAATCTTATGTGGAGTTTTCTGCTTATTTTTTGCTTGCCTGTTTGTGGAGTAAGTGCATAAGAAACTCAGTCATAAGAGTAGTCCCTTGTTCTTCGTGCATAGATGCAAGAAGACGATGGTCCCTGCCACTACAAGTCTAAATTTAGACCTACTCTCGTTCTCAATGTCTCTGAGCATGTGTCCTTTCTCCCTCAGAGATCTTGTTGAAAAGGCTTTGGATGGTTGTCCAGGGTGTCTGAATGTCCCTGGTGCAGGGGGTGTGATCAGTCCGTGGGTCATGTGGAGAATGCACGCAGGTGCAGGCTGGTGGTCTCCATTTACTCAGTAAACTGGGCTCAAATCACTGAGACAGTGCATCAGTGATAGGTATTTAGAAGGTGGTGTGCACATACCAAGTGCAAAAGCAAACATCCCAACCTACAGAGTCGAAGTCTTGAGACCACAGTCTAAGACACCACAGCAACTGAAGTGCAGAGAGTGACTTGTATCAAGCAGTTCAGAAAGAACCTGCACCTAGCCAAATGGTGAATTTTATTCATGAGCTGAGAGACAATACAGCGCTTTGAGACTTAGTTGAACCCTATTCAGAGGACTGAAGTGATGCATATGCCTTATGCTGGTCCTCCACAGAGGAATGAAATTCATCCAGTGTGAATAGTTTTGAGTAGAGAAAGAATATTTAAACCACATGGAGACAAATGATGAATAGAAAAAGAGGATAAATTATCAAATTAATTAATATTAGAAGTGAGGGCTTACAAAAACTGCTCATCAAGGACTAGACCTTTTGTTCCTCTGACTGGGTGGGCCCTTGCTGGTTTGAATTATCTTTGCAAGAAAACAATCATCAGAGAAGCCAAAACATATTTTAAGAAAACCTTGTAATACACCATAACTCAGAAAAAATATAGTATTTAATACAGCCATCATAGGCACAATTCACAATATATATAGTTAGCTTCTTGGCTTGAAAACAGAACAGTATCCTATTCCAATATATTTCTTCTACTTATTATGAGGATTTTAAAGTCAAATATAATATATTTGTTTGTAAAAACCTGGAACAAAGCTGGTCAATAACAGCTGAAGAAAGAATCATAGAACTGTTTTGGTTGGAAAAGACCTTCAAGGTCATTGGGTCCAACCATCAGGCCAGCACTGCCAAGTCACCACTAACCCATGTCCCTGAGCACCAACTCTACACACAGATCTTTTGTCTTTTGAACATCTCCAGGGATGGTGACTCAGCCCTTCCCTGGGCAACCTGTTCCAGTGCTTAGCAACCCTTTCTGTAAAGAATTTTTTTCCTAATATCAAGCCTAAACCACTCCTGGCATAACTTGAGGCCATTTGCTCTCATCCTTCAGCTCATTACTTGGGAGAAGAGACCACCACCCACCTCATTACAACCTCAGATAAGGTAGCTGTTGAGATTGATAAGGTCTTCCTGTGAGCCTTCTTTCCTCCATGCTAAACAACCTCAGTTCCTTCTGCCGCTCCTCATAGGACTTGTGCTCTAGACCCTTCACCAGCTGTGTTGCCCTTCTCTGGACATGCTGCAGCACCTCAATGTCCTTCTTTCAGTGAGGGGCCCCAAACTGGACACAGTGCTCAAGGCGTGGCCTCACCAGTGCTGAGTACAGGGGGGACAATCACTTCCCTCCTCCAGCTGGCCACACTAGTGCTGATACAAGCCAGGATGCCCTTGGCCTTCTTGGCCACCTGGGCACACTGCTGGCTCATATTCAGTCAGCTGTTGATCAGCAACCCCAGGTCCTTTTCTGCTGAGCAGTTTCCATCCACTCTTCCCCAAGGCTGTAGAGTTGCAGGGGGTTGTTTTGACCCAAGGGCAGGACCCGGCACTTGGCCTTGTTGAACCTCATACCACTGGCCTCTGCCCATTGATCCAGCCTGGCCAGGTCAATCTGTAGACACATCCGCCTAACTTGGTCTTGTCTGCAAACTTCCTGTGGGTGCACTTGGTCCTTTCATCCAGGTCATTGATAAAGATATTAAAGAGAACAGGCCCCAATACTGAGCCATGGGGAACACCACTGGTCATCAGTCGCCATCCACCACCACTCTCTGAGCCTGACCATACAGCCGGTCTTCTTATCCAGTGGAGAGTACACCCATCCAAGCCATGAGCAGCCACTTTCTCCAGGAAGGTGCTGTGGGAAGCAGTGTCAAAGGCTTTGCTAAAGTCCAGATAGACAACATCCACAGCAGCAAGCCGAACACTAATACTTGAATTCTGTGAGGAATTACTGAATAATATTATTTTTTGGTTTTATCAGTACTATAAAATATAAAATTAACTCTATAATATAAACCAAACAGAAAACAATGTCAAAGTTCTATGCTGTAATCCAGAAGATTTTGATGCTATCATGACTACTCTTTCTGACTGTTGTGCAACTTCCCACCCCAATTTTAATTATTGTCAACTTCTTTAATGTATGATACTCTCACTTTTAAATTTTGAGATTTTGTGTAATGCCTGAAGACAATAAGGAAAAGCTTTTAGAGGTATTTTAAATAATTTCTAGAGGTTTTTAAATTTGTTGATGAAAAACTTAAAAAGGGTGTTTGTACTTTTAAGACAAAACATACATAATTTTTGAATCATAACCAAAATCTACTGCAGCATAATATTCAGCCATTCATGGTAATAATTTAAATTTCAAGAACTATGTTGTCTCATTGAAAAAATTTTTGCACTTGCAGTTTGTAAATATTTACAACTTAGTAAAGATTTTGAAGTATTTAAGTGCCGTTAGATCAATAGAACATTGGTTCAAAAAGGAAACCTGCAATCTTTGGTTTCATGAACCACCCCCCCC